>NC_091952.1:150286402-150586402 GCF_031021105.1 Erythrolamprus reginae | reverse complement strand
CTGTCTGAAAGGTCAAATCCCGGGTGGCCAGCAAACGGCGTTTAAGGCGGCCATCCCGGACTCCGAACACTAGCCTGTCCAGCAAGTAATCATTTAAATCTGTAAACTCGCAATATAACGCAGCCCGGCGGAGAGCGGCCACAAACTCATTAATGGATTCACCCTCTGCCTGGTTTCTCTGATAAAAAACGTAGCGCCGGGCACACCGTGACGGGGCAGGGGCATAGTGGTCTTGGAGAGTTGATAGGAAAGTCTCCCAAGGCACATCATGGATAGAGACGGGAGCGAATAAAGCTCTGGCAGTCTCGAACATCTCGGGGCCGCAGAAACCGAGAAAATAAGATCTTTTGCGGTCCCCAGAAATCTCGGTATACCCATTTGAAATTAGAAAGCAGTCGAAGCGGGCAACGTAGGAATCCCAGGTCTCCCCTTGTGGGTTGAAAGGGGGAAAAGTAAGCTGTACAGACATTGTCACTTACTGCAGATACAGATGCTGGATGGAAATGCAGGGCTGAAATCTCGTCGCCAGTATAATAACTGAGGCCTTTTACCAGAACATGTGAGTTTAATCAGAACATGCCAACAGGGCAGGTACAGGCTTAAGAAATTACACAAGAGAACACAGACTTATATACAGGACGCCTTCTGAGGCAACTACCAATCACATACAAAGGAGGGTTCCCGCTTTAACAGTAACTATGCCTATGCGGCCAATCAGGACCCTGGAGAGGGATACGCGAGCTCGAATCTGACAGCCGGCTTATTGCTATGCAGACACAGCAAAAATAATGATTTGTGACCACTTCAACAGCAACAAAAGTATTGGGCTGGTTAAACAAAGGCAATAGATTTCCTCATTGGGAAAAAAAATTAACCTAGTTAAGCAATAGTCCTCAAATAGGTAAAACATTATTTATCATCAACAAGAAAGCATTTAAAGCACTTTAAAAAGTGTTTTTAAAAAAATCCTTAAAATCCCACATGTAACTGCAAATTATGATTTCTCTTCAAAGAACTTTAAAAAAATGGAATATCACTATGTATGTATGTATGTGTCTCACACACACACACACACACACACACACACACACACACGTGAGGCAAAAGGAAGCATTAAGCTCCTCCCATATTTAGGTATACCAGGGTGATTCGACAGAAAAAACATGAGATCCTGTGGCCTAGAGGCTAATTCTCTGCCTTACAAGGCAAGGGCTGAAAGTTCAAATCCCAGTGAGGGTATGGCTAGCTGATGAGGCCAGAACAAGGCCGAAATAGATCTATACTAGTCTCCTTTCATTTTCAAATTCAGCAAAAATATATTACAGACATACATACACACACACACACATACATATATACTAAAGTGACCAGACATCCTGCTTTCAGCGGGACAGTCATGCTTTTTTGCCATTTGTCCCGCGTCTCACGTTGCTCTTAAAAAGTCCCACTTTTTATTTTTTTTAAAAAGCCAGTCGGCAGCTTGAACTCCTTGGAGCTGGAAGGACCAGCTCTTCATCCTTTGATGCCGGGTGATCACGCCTAGCAGGCAGCTCAGTTTCCATGCTGCCTGAAAGGAGGACCTTTGCATTGCTGGAGCTTCCTTCTTCGTGGCTTCCCAGCCAGGGAAGAGGCGATCCTGTTTGGCCAGCTGCAAAACCCGGAAGTGCTGCCGTTTCTGCGTGAAACTGGAGGACAAGCTAAGAAGAAGTGGGGTAGGCTGCTGGCTTGTCCCCGGAGAGACAGAGGGAAAGAGGAGGGAAGAGAAAAACTGAAATGAAAGGGAGAGAGTGAGAGAGAAATGAGGGAAAGATTGAGAGAGAGAGAGAATGAGAGAGGTAGAAGAGGAAAACAAATGAAAGAGAGAAGGTGAGAGAAGGAAAAAGAGAGGGAGAGAGAAGAGAAAAACAGAAATGAAAGGGAGAGAGTGAGAGAGAAATGAGGGAAAGATTGAGAGAGAGAGAGAATGAGAGAGGTAGAAGAGGAAAACAAATGAAAGAGAGAAGGTGAGAGAAGGAAAAAGAGAGGGAGAGAGAAGAGAAAAACAGAAATGGAAGGGAGAGAGTGAGAGAGAAATGAGGGAACGATTGAAAGAGAAAGAATGACAGAAGGAAAAGAGGGAAACAAATAAGAGAGAGAAGGGGGAGAAAGAAAAAGGGAGAGGAAGAAGAAAGAGTGAGAAAAACAGAAATGAAAGTGAGAGAAATGAGAGCAAAATGGGGGAGAAAGAGGGAAAAGAGAGAGAAAAGTGGAGAGAAAGAAAGAAAGGGGAAAGAGAGAAGAAGGGAAAGAAAGGAAGGAAGGAGGAAGGGAGGGAAGGAAAGAAGGAAGGGGGACAATTCCCATAGAAAACACCAGGAGCCACAAACCCACCTCCTCGTGGCTGGAGTGGTTACTATTACACTGCACACCAAGACAACTAGACACAAGAACAGTTTTTTTCCCAAATGCCATCACTCTACTAAACAAATAATTCCCTCACCTCAACACTGTCAAACTATTTACTAAGTCTGCACTTCTATTTCTACTAGTTTTTTCTCATCATTCCTATCACCCGTTTCCTCCCACTTAGGACTGTATGACTGTAACTTGTTGCTTGTAACCTAAGATTTTTATTAATATTGATTGTTTCTTCATTGATTATTTGACCCAATGGCAATCATTAAGTGTTGTACCACATAATTCTTGACAAATGTATATTTTTCTTTTATGTATACTGAGAGCAAATGCACCAAAACAAATTCCTTGTGTATCCAATCACAGTTGGCCAATAAAGAATTCTATTCTATTCTATTCTATTCTATTCTATTCTACTATTGCTATTTAAAACTACACCATTTGGTTTAGAATACTTTTTCCTTGTTTTCCTCCTTTAAAATCTAGGAGCATCTTATACAGCGAAAAATACGGTACACCAAATTTTTAATCAAGATTCCCCCCCTGTCCCCGTCTCCCCTCCCCTGTCAATGGTGTCCCTCTTTAGCAATGTTACAATCTGGTCACCTTAATATACACTTACTGGTGATCCGGTGCTGCCTGCGTATTTTATTATCCTAATCTCCCCCCCCCCCCAGCCTCTTATGCATGCGCACACGACCTCCCTCTGGGGCCCATTTTGGGCCTAGTAGGCCTCCTGGCAGCCTCCTGTAAACCAAAACAGACTGTGGGAGAGCCATGCCGCCCCCACACCCTGTTTTTCAATTAGTATGCCTCCCTGCAGCCAAAATGGCCCATGGAGGGATCATGCTGCACGCCCCTTGTTTTGTCCCCTCAATAACAAAGCTGACAGCAAGAGGAACAGGCAACTCTCTTTATTGAAGACAAGCAAGGAACAACAACTAGCCGCTGGCATACTCTTAACTCAACAACTACTGGCAGCTATATATATCTTCTGCTGCCAGGCTCATCCAACCCATCATGCCTTGGGATTTTCTTGCCAAGGGAAAAGGAACGCCCAGAGA
This sequence comes from Erythrolamprus reginae, assembly GCF_031021105.1. NCBI lineage: Eukaryota > Metazoa > Chordata > Lepidosauria > Squamata > Dipsadidae > Erythrolamprus > Erythrolamprus reginae. The sequence continues at coordinate 150,582,944 of NC_091952.1, read as the reverse complement.
TAGCCGGCTGTAACACCCCCTGCACTCCCCATGCCACACAAGCATGTGCGGCAGAGACCTGAATATCAACTGGTCATTGGGAGGCATGTGCACATGCGCAGTGGAGCTCAGCTGGCCTCTTTGTGCTGCCTGCATGCCAGGACACATACACACACACACACCAAGAGATGTTAGGGATGTCTTACCTCTGCAGTATTTGTCTCCAGAGGGTAAGTCATCTGTGTACCAAGTTTGGTTGAAATTTATTTATTTATTTATTTGTTTGTTTGTTTGTTTGTTTGTTTGTTTGTTTGTTTGTGTGTGTGTATTTATTTATTTATTTATTTATTTATCTATTTAATTTTATTTAATTATTTAATTAATTTAATTAATTTGATTAATCTTATTCATTTAATTAATTTTATTTATTTGTTTGTTTGTTTGTTTGTTTGTTTGTTTATTTATGTGCAGCCTCTCTCCGAAGATTCAGGGTGGCTTACAACATATAATAAAAAACCAATCAAATACAATGGCTAAATCCAATTAATTGAACTGGATAACTAACCTAAAATCCCCAATATTTTAAAAATCACTCGTCCACATTCACAATTGCTCAAGGCGTTCCAGAATTATGCTGGAGCACACACATCCACGTGTACGCGCGCACACGCACACTCTGAGAGGTATTAGGGGTGTGTTACTCCCACAGTATTTTTTTCCAGAGAGTAAGTCATCTGTGAACCAGGTTTGTTTGGAATTGCTTGAGTTGTTCCAGAGTTATGCTGGAACATACGTGTACACACACACACACACACACGCACACATATCAAGGAGTGTTAGAGGTGCCTTACCCCCCACCCCCCCACACAGAGTTTGTCTCCAGAGGGTAAGTCATTTATGTACCAGGTTTGGTTGAAATTGCACCAGGTGTTCCAGAGTTATGCTGCAATATACCTACCTACCTACCTACTTACTTACCTACCTACCTACTTTTTAAAAGAGAAAGAGGAGGAGGAGGAGGAGGAGGAGGAAGAGAAGAAGAAGAAGAAGAAGAAGAAGAAGAAGAAGAAGAAGAAGAAGAAGAAGAAGAAGAAGAGATAATGTCATGAATTATATTATAACAGGGAGAGAAGCATGTGCAATAAAATCAGCTTGTGGTACATGGAGAACTTCCACTGTAAAATGAATCATCTAAGATAAGGGCCAAATTCATCAAAATGAATGCATTTTGTCAGGGTATAAAAATAAAGAAGGATGATCAAATATATCTAGATCAAATTAATCTTAGATTAGTTAGAGCTGCATATAATGAAACAGAAAAGCAAGGAGCATCAGTAATATTTAGAAATCCTGCATTTATATTAAATATTATGTTCCTATTTCTGAAGATTTTATCATCAAAAATTCATTTATGCTTGTGTACATGCATCTCCCAAAGGTACTCTTATATTAAAAATATTGGTAGGGAAATTTGATAACTGATCCAATAAATTTTAATTTATCAATTATTTAATAAATAATTTAAAATAATGCTTTATCATTAAGTAGCGAATATTTATTTGATTGAAAGCCAAATAAGAACATATTTGAAAGCAACTACAGTAATACCTCATGATACGAACTTAATTGGTGCAAGGAGGAGGTTCGTAAGATGAAAGGTTCGTAAGACGAGACATTGTTTCCCATAGGAAACAATGTAAAGTCAATTAATCCATGCAACCAAAAAACCCCCCGCAAAAAAACGGCTTTCGGCGACTGCTGGGAAGCCGTGCGGCTGTTTTAAAAGGTGACAGCCAGCCTGGGGGGCTTGCCAACACCCCAGGCCGGCTGCGACCTTTTAAAACAGCCGCGCCGCTTCCCAGCTGTCTCCCGAAGCCGAACGCGGAAGTTCGGCTTTAGCGTTCGGCTTCAGGAGACAGCTGGGAAGCGGCGCGGGTGTTTTAAAAGGTCGCAGCTGGCCTGGGGGGCTTGCCAGCACCCCCCCAAACCCCGAACCCAGGTTCGGGGGGTGCTGGCAAGCCTCCCAGGCCGGCTGCGATCTTTTAAAACAGCCGCGCCGCTTCCCAGCTGTCTCCCGAAGCCGAACGGGAAGTTCGGCTTTAACGTTCGGCTTCACGAGACAGCTGGGAAGCGGCGCGGCTGTTTTAAAAGATCGCAGCCGGCCTGGGGGGCTTCCCAGCAACCTCCCGAACCGAACCCGGGGTTCAGCAAAATTTTGCCTCTTCTTACGAACTTTGTTCGAGTTACAAACCGGCGTTCGGGAGGCTTCTGGGAAGCCCAGCCGCCCGGCTGTCACCTTTTAAAACAGCCGCGCGGCTTCCCAGCAGTCTCCGAACGGGGGTTCGTAACTCGGAAAAAGTTCGTAAGAAGAGGCAAAATTTTTCTGAACCCCGGGTTCGTATCACGAGTTGTTCGTAAGACGAGGGGTTCGTATCTTGAGGTACCACTGTATAATGATATACATTTTTGGTATGCATTGTACTACTCAAAACATCTTTGCAACAAACCTTCCTAAAACATTTTCAAGAGAAATTAAGGATTAATAGTGAAGAGAAATTTGAAGTTTTATATCTGAAGGTTAAAAATTATATTTCCAGTTGTTCATTCATGCCCTGACCATTTTTTAAAAATCTCTATTATTAATAACACCTCTCACTTGTCATATGCATTGTATGATTTATGCTATTGTATGATATGCTTTGAAGATTGATAATACAAACATATGAAAGCTGAATAATATATTTTTATACAATGAATTTGTTGAGATGATTGAAAATCTTATGATTAATTGTTTGGAGTTAAATAATAATCCAGATACAAATTCACCCATTTGAAACTATTTTTATTTTTTTAAAATATCGCTGTTCAAAAAATTTAAACCAAAGGAAGCATCCCTAATTATTCAGCCAGCAGCTATGGAAACTGAGCATAGTCAAGGGGAGATCAGAAAATATACGAAAAGGCACACAGTGGGAAAGCCAACGGAAGCTAAAGCAGACCTAAAAAGGGGTGGGTGGGAATGTAATTGTTTGGAAATGGTCGTAATAGAACATATATGAACATTTAGCCAAGGTGAGCAACAACAAAAATTAGTCCAACCCAGCAATATTGAAGGTAAGTTAGAAAAACAAAACATTCTGTAATCACTAATTTCTTTTGTGATTGTGAATGCTTATAATTTATACTATCAGAATTAAATAAACATGAAGGTCCTGTTTCAGACAAGGAAACTATATTAATTATTTAAAAAATACATCACATGGATAAAATGTATTTACCGTATGTTAAAATCACAATATATTATTAAACACTAAATTTAATCAGTCTATTCAAATTCAAAAGCTCTCAGAATTAAAAATGTGCCCTACCAAACTGATAAAATCCTCGCTCGTTACTTAATCAAAGTAAGGGATCATAGTTAAAGAAATTAAATATATAAACAGTATTAAAAATGGAAAAAAATGAAAAACAATAAAATGATAAATTGTAAAAAAACCCATACGTTTATAAATAGAAAATTGGTAAATAGTATTCAACATTAATGAGCTGCAATCAAGCATAGAAAACACACAGTTCACTTGTGAAAATACAGAATAAATATTTGAACATAATCATTATGAATTAACAAAATGAATAAAATAAATGAACAAAATTATTGATTTAGAACTTTAATAATATATACCAGTGGCTTCTTAAATGTAACATAAAGGTGTTTTATATGATCGTTGGTTATGTTTTATATAGTAGACTATTAACATTACTGTCAGAGATTTTAAACATTTAAAGCAGGTTTGATTCTAAAGGGTGTAAATAAAACTTGCAGCCCCAGGCCAGGTGCATCAAACACTGGCCACACCCATCCCCAGTTTAGTGAAGTGGAGGAAAGCCATATTACATCTGCAAGTTTGGCAACTCAGAAATAGAGTGTTAATACTATTATTTATTTATTCATTCATTCATTTGTCCAATACACAATACAATGCTTTTCCTTTTTGTCCCTTATTTGCTAAGGATTTTTGTTTGTTTGTTTGATCACTCCATCCACTTCAATTCCCCCACCCCCAAGTTCCATTCCATAGCCTTGACAGAAGGTTTCCCAGACCTTGGCTAGGTCAGGTGTGTTGTGCAGTACAACTGTCCATTTTCACTTCCCTGTCTACAAATAAATACACTGAACCAATACACTAAAACCCTTCTCCGTGTGCAACTTTCCTTCTATGCATGTATCATCAGTAGAATGCCCGTGCTGTCTCAAGACAGGCCCATATACAGAGCGGGCCTTGAAGGCTACCTCCACCCCTTGAGAAAGGACGTATCAGTGTATACCAAGATCAATGTGTGATAAAATATCTTATGTGCACAGTCTTAATGTAACCAGATGGGCTAAAATTGGCTCTTCTATGACCTGTGGCTACCCCTGGGCTAATCCAATTTATAATACAGGACTTAGGTGGGAGAGCAGGAGACCTAGATTTAACCCATGTAAGGTCACCAGGACATATTGCACAATATTGACATAAATAGGCAGATGAGAAGAAAAGGGAATGTAATTGTCCATGTGGATTCAATTTCCCAATAAGGAAACCAATAATTTTGCACTCTGGATGTGAGAGTCTATGGCTGTCTGGTGAAATGAAGGCATTTTTATCAGCCGCCCTGAGTGTTCTAGGACAGTGTTTCCCAATCTTGGCAAGCTGGCTGGGGAATTCTGGGAGTTGAAGTCCAAATATCTTCCAGTTGCCAAGGTTGGGAAATGCTGTGCTAGTAGAAGGGTAAAAATTTGAAAAATAAAATAATAAAATAGAATAAAATTAAATAATAAAATTAAATAAAATATAAAATAAATAATAAAATAAAATAAAATAAAATAAAATAAAATAAAATAAATAAAATAAAATAAAATAAAATAAAATAAAATAAAATAAAATAAAATAATAAAATAAAATAAAATAAAATAAAATAAAATAAAATAAAATAAAATAATAAAATAAAATAAAATAAAATAAAATAAAATAAAATAAAATAAAATAAAATAAAATATCTTCTGAGTGTGAATTGGTTCATGGATATGCTCTGCTAGTCTTCTGCCTATCTGGCCAACATAGGGGCTTTCACTGTACAGGTGAAACTCAAAAAATTAGAATATCGTGCAAAAGTTCATTTATTTCTGTAATGCAATTTAAAAGATGAAACGTAATATATGAGAGAGACTCATTACATGCAAAGCAAGAGAGTTCAAGCTGTGATTTGTCATAATCATGATGATTATGGTGTACAACTCATGAAAACCGCAAATCCACAATCTCAGAAAATTAGAAAATTAGAATATTACTGAAATAAATTAATTTTTGCATGATATTCTAATTTTTTGAGTTTCACCTGTTTGTTGTGGATGACTTCTGTTATATCTTCTTGCTTTACTGGATCTTTTGGTTACTTAAGATGTTTCCAAAATCTTTAGTTGATTTATTTGTTACAAAAATGCCAAATTGGTTGTAATACTCTGTTGGTTATTTCTGAAATATTTTTGATATATGACAATGTTATACTTTTCATATCTTCTTCTAGTTGTGCTGCAGTGGGTTGAGTAGATAAAATTGCATGACTAATCATTTTGTTGGAAATGTATAGATGATCTGTTTCCTTTTTCTGGTGTTCTGGGTTGCAACAGTACACACTTTGTTAGTGTGATTTTTCAATAGGCTTATGTTTCTGATTTACTGTCATTTCCTCTGCTGAAGTAGATAACCAGGAAAGTTAGTAAGTTGTTTTCTTCTCCTTTTGTGAATTTTACTCCTTTGAAGATGTTGATTTTTTTTCATGTGTCTTGTTAAGATGTTGATTGTTTCATGTGTCTTGTTACTTTTTAAATATTATGACAAATATGCCATTTACATAGCAGATCCATGCTTTTGGCTGCATGCTATAGTTGCTATAATTTCTAGATGCTGCATTACAACTTCTGGTATGAGACCTGAGAGAATTGACCTCTTGGATGTTCTTCTGATATGTTGGTATATCTGTCCATCAAAATGAAAGCACATAGTGAAGCAGAGGTTGATTAGGTTCCTGATTCTGGGTATTTTGATCTTAATATGTTTGTCTAGATCAATGCTTCCCAACCTTGGCAACTTGAAGATATCTGGACTTCAACTCCCAGAAGTCCTCAGACAGCATTCACTGGCTGGGGAATTCTGGGAGTTGAAGTCCAAATATCTTCAAGTTGCCAAGGTTGGGAAACAGTGGTCTAGATCAAGTGTGTGATGCAGTACAGTTGCCATGGATTATTTCTCTAGTTCTGGTCTACAGATGTAAAGGTTGCTATGATGAAACCATAATTCATCTATTATTAGATCTTTGGTTTTCTGGAAACACTACAGTGTGGAGTTGATAGATCTCGGCTGGAAAAATTTAGATGAATACTCAATAACAGCAAAAAATTGGAGTTTTCTGTTATTTCTTTGCTACCTCCAAATTATAGTGCTGCACAAACTGGATACTGATAATTCTACCATTTTCTTTTGCTTTAATAAAGTCACACTTTCTTCAAGCTATTTTACAACCTTGATGTTAATAAAAGACGCATATGATGCTTCTTTTTATGTACAGGAAATGAATACTATAGAGACAAATTTTTATACAAGCTTCTTTCACCTTATAAGCATTTCTTTTTAAAAAAACCCAAGTTTATTTAAACATTATGGGTTTCTTACGGGTTTTCTAAATTAATGATGGGGAACATACTAAGATTGTAGTATATGCCAGCTTCTTTATTTTCTTTCTCAATAACCCAATTTTGGTTCAAATATAATACGATTTATCTCCTTAATTTGTTATTGGATGTCCTGATATTTGATGGAAATGTGTCACGTTGAAAAATTGTGAGCTGTTTGGAGGTTATTCTGTCATTATATTCCTCCAGATGCATTTATTTGCAAAAATGGCTAGCATCCAAGAGGACAACAGCAATGTCATTATATTGTTGGAAAGAGAAACAGAACAGACTCTCTTTCTCCAAGGTCATTTGTCACATGAAGCTAGTAAGAAATTAATGATAAAAGCCATAACCTGTCTTACATTCATAAATTGAGTTATTCTCCACATCAGATGTATTTGTAAATAAAGAATCAATCATAGTACTTGGTCATAATTGGTGAATGGATTTTTTTATAGTTCCGAAATTAGTACAATAGCCACTAGATATTGTTTTTTAGAATAGAATCTTGTCAACTTTTTCTTCTCTGACACACACTGAAAGAACTGCAGCCTACGTCACCACAAACATTTCAAGGACGAGTCCACGAATGCAGGCATCTGCAATATGACTACAGGTATTCCTTGACTTTCAACCATAATTGGGATCAGAATTTCCATCATAATCCATTGATGATGATGATCATGATGATCTTGACAGACTTGTACAGTGGGGCCAAACAAATAAAATGAAGTCCTATGCAGAGAAAAGTAAAATCCTCTACCTAGGTAAGAAAAACCTAAGATATAAATGCAAACTGGGTGAAACCACACTCAATAGCAGTGACTGCGAGAGAGATCTTGGAGTCTTGGTGGACAACCAACTAAATATGAGCCAGCAATGTGCAGTGGTGGTCAAAAAAGCCAATACAAACCTAAGTTACATTAACAGAGCGATACATTCTAGGACTAGGGAGGTACTAATACCACTCTATATAGTCTTAATTAGACCACTGTATAGTCCGAGTTAGAGTACTGCATTCAGCTTTGGTCACCACATTACAAAAAAGACATGGAAACCCTAGAGAAAGTGCAGAAGAGAGCAATCAGCATGATAAGAGGGCTGGAAACTAAAACATATGAAGAAAGTTTGCAGGAATTGGGCATGGAAGAGTAGGATCATGGAAGACATAATATCAGTCTTCTAATACTTGGGCTGCCACAGAGGAGGGGGTCAGGCTGTTTTCCCAAGCACCAGAAAGCCAGACGATGATAATTTAATTAATTAATTAATTACTTGATTGATTAATTTAATTAATTAATTAATTTTATTTATTATTATAGTTGGAAAGGACCTTGTAAATCATCTAGTCCAACTCTCTGCTCAAGTAGGGTACCCTACAACACCCATACAAATGATAGTCCAATCTCCTCTTAAAAGTCTCAAGTATTGGAGCATTCACAACCTCCACAGAAAGGCCATTCCACTGGTTGATTGGTCTCACTGTCAGAAAATTCCTCCTTATTTCCAGGTTGAATCTCTCTTTGGTTGGCTTCCATCCATTGTTCCTCGTCTGCCTTTCTGGTGCTTTGGAAAACAGCCTGACCCCCTCCTCTGTGGCAGCCCCCAAGTATTAGAAGACTGATATTATGTCTTCCGTGATCCTACTCTTCGTTAGACTATCCATGCCCAATTCCTGCAAACTTTCTTCATATGTTTTAGTTTCCAGCCCCCTTATCATGCTGATTAATTAATTAATTAAATAAATGATTATTTCTTTTTTTCATTAAACATGAAACTCAATTAACTGGACATTTAAAAATGCATCACAAATACCACTGGCTGGTGGTAATGGTTGATATGGGTTGCTGCCAGTGTCCTAGGTATCAATCAAGTATCTTCTTCAAATATATGATGTTCTGAGTAGCAAAGTTTTTTGCAGTTACACTGGTGTTTCATGATGTGTTTTGTGAAATTCTTGGACATGGTACTAATGTCCCAATGACAATGGTTATCACTGTCACATGTTTCATCCATAGCCATGTAGTTTCAATGGCCAGGTCGCAATATTATTGGAGTCTGGGAGAAGTTGGGCAGCCTATAAATTAAATTAATAAAAAATAAAATTAATTTATTATTATTATTATTATTATTATTATTATTATTATTATTATTATTATGTCAATATAACACAGCAAACAAGATCACTATGCTGGATTTTGTATTTCATCACCTGTCGGGCACTTCCCAAACACCTAGGACTGCATGATGTAGCGGCGAATTATGTTTGCCGATCCCAGTAAAGCGGGATTTGCAATTGATAGATGGAGATTTTGTCAATTCCGATGGTTTTCAAATGACCACTGAGATCCTTTGGCACTGCACCCAGCGTGCCAAGTACCACTGGGATCACTTTCACTGGCTTATGCCAGAGTCGTTGCAGCTCAATTTTTAGATCTTCGTATTTCACTAATTTCTCTAGCTGCTTCTCCTCAATTCTGTTGTCCCCTGGGATTGCGATGCTGATGATCCATACTTTGTTTTTCTTCACAATCAGGATGTCTGGTGTGTTATGCTTCAGAATTTGGTCAGTCTGAAGTCAGAAGTCCCACAGTAGTTTTGCTTGCTCATTTTCAACCACTTTTTCGGGCTTATGATCCCACTAATTCTTTGCCACTGGTAAATGGTAGTTCCGGCACAAGTTCCAGTGGATCATCTGTGCCACAGCATCATGTCTATGCTTGTAGTCAGTCTGTGCAATCTTTTTGCAGCAGCTGAGTATGTGATCGATTGTTTCATCTGTTTCTTTACAGAATCTGCACTTTGGATCGTCTCTTGATTTTTCAATTCTGGCTTTGACAGCATTTGTTCTAATGGCCTGTTCTTGTGCCGCCAATATTAGTCCTTCTGTGTCCTTTTTGAGTGTTCCACTTGTAAGCCATGACCAGGTCTCTTCTTCTTCTTCTTCTTCTTCTTCTTCTTCTTCTTCTTCTTCTTCTTCTTCTTCTTCTTCTTCTTCCTTCTTCTTCCTATTATTATTATTATTATTATTATTATTATTATTATTATTATTATTATTATTATTATTATGCTGCTTTCTACTGCGAAATGGCGAAGAATATCACAAGTCGTGGTCACATAACCATGGGATGCTACAACCAGTTGTAAGTGCAAGTCAGTTTCCTAGTGCCCAAGATGCAATCACGTGACCATGGGTGGCCAGCAATGATATCTTTGAGGATAAGTCATAAATAGCTTTTTAAAAAGTTAATTGTAACTTAAAGTGTCATTAAGCAACTGATTGTAAGTTATGGGCTACTTGTTCCTGTACATTCTACCTGCAAGGTAGGTGAGCAACATCACATTGAATTTCACAGTGCTAATACTATGGAGTATTATGGATGAATGAAATGCTAATTCATAGTGTTAATACAAGTACCTAATACTATGGGTGAAACATGACTGTCATATATTAAGATACCTGAGCCCATCTCTGCAAAATGTGTATCTTCCTCTTCCTCCTTCTGATCATTTCCCTGAACAACTTGGTTCTTCAATGTAAGAAAGATTATTGGGTGTGCTTCCTCCTTTCCTGAAATTTTATATGACAAAGACCTATATATGAAGGAATAGGAGTCGCATATAATCAAGGACAGGACTAAATGCAAGACTTCGCAGAATCTTTCAGGTGACCTACATTAAAAGATTTTTATAGTGCTAGACCATTTATATTAATCAAATGGATGAAATCTAGCTGGTGGAGCTACCTTGAAATATATACAGAGTAGATAAGTTTAAGTTTCTTCTTACTACTGCATACATGATTCTTATATGATTATGGATATACCTATACTCTATTTCTATTGTTCTTGCGGTAGCAACAATCTAGGGAACATCTACACCTTCAGAAGTTATACTTCTACCTAAATAAATCATAATGTTCTCTGGATGCTTGTATGAAATTAAATGAACCATCCACACAACATATTAAAGGAGCTGACTGTTGGAATGCTAAATAATCAGGGTTTGATTTCTCTCTCTCTCCTTTGTTTTCAGATATTATCATTTGTTTTGAATTGCCTGCCTTCAGCAACTGCATATAAACTATTCTGGAAGCTTTCTTTTTTGCTGACAATAAATAAAAATATTTCAGCTCAACAAATCATTTGAAAAAGCACCGTATTATAAAAGCATACAGGCGCTGTGTGGGTGTGTTTGTGTGTGAGAGAGGGTTTTTTCCCCCCAGATAGATCTTTCACCAATAAGATTAAGAATTATAATGCTTTTAAAAGTTATTACTATGTGTCACATTATTTTGGATTCATTCCATATTTATTGTACTTCCTCAGTTGTTCTCAGGTTCAATTGATTAATACTGCTTCTTCAAAAAAAGTAAAGAATTCTTTACTTCAAGATACATATTGAATATAAATCTCTTTACTATGTAAAGTTTATAATAAGCATGATGAACTAAAATCCACCCAAAACGGAGAAAAGTCATGATTCTCTGTGTATACTCGGAATGCATACTCTATGCCTCAATTTGTTTCTTAAGCTTATTTTACACATTACCAGCAGAGAGACGGAGTGTATGAGATGTGTCAGTGCAAGAAACATTCCATTCAGTGTGGAGGATGGCAAGTTGGTTGATCATAACAAGGACCAAATAACACTACCATAGGATCATTGCTCCCAACCCAGCATCAGATTTTACGTAATCTAAAGAAACATTTCGGGAAGAAGGGCAGAAAAAAAGGAGAAATCCAGTCAGAACCAAAATACCGACTGGTCTAAATTAAAGGTTGAATTCACAGAAATCCAGGTTTTGGTTTGTTGTGAATGATACCAATATACACAAGGGACATCTCTGTTTTACCTGACCTTATCTCCCATAATGGTTAGTGTTACCAGTCCTTTCTATGAATTAGTTCAATTTCATTTTACGTGATTGGATTGCTATTTTATGTTGCAGAAAGTGATTCTTTAACATATTTATTATTTATTTATTTATTTATTCATTCATTCATCCATTCGTTCGTTCATTCATTCATTCATTCATTCATTCATTCATTTATTTATTCATTTATTCATTTATTTATTGGATTTGTATGCAGCCCCTCTCCGGAGACTCGGGGCGGCTAACAGCAATAATAAGACAACGTATAACAATAATCCAGTACTAAAAACAATTAAAACCCATTATAATTAAAAAAAAAACATACATACAGACATATCATGCATAAAATTGTAAAGGCCTAGGGGGAAAGAGTATCTCAATTCCCCCATGCCTGGTGGCAGAGGTGGGTTTTAAGTAGCTTACAAAAGGCAAGGAGGGGGGGGGGAATTCTAATTTCTGGGGGGAGTTGGTTCCAGAGGGCCGAGGCCACCACAGAGAAGGCTCTTCCCCTGGGTCCCGCCAAGCGGCATTGTTTAGTTGACGAGACCCGGAGAAGACCCACTCTGTGGGACCTAACTGGTCGCTGGGATTCGTGCAGCAGAAGGCGGTCCCTGAGATAATCTGGTCCGGTGCCATGAAGGTCTTTATAGGTCATAACCAACACTTTGAATTGTGACTGGAAACTGATCGGCAAGCAATGCAGACTGCGGAGTGTTGGTGTAACATGGGCATATTTGGAAAAGCCCATGATTGCTCTCGCAGCTGCATTCTGATATTTCCATGTCTTTAAAAAAAAGCAACACCAGAATAGAAGCAGAGAGCAGCCAAAGGTATCTTTGTAAAATGGTTGGGTGTAACTGAGAAAAGCCCCAAGGAAAAGGAAGTATATTTGGATTCCCTTTTTCTGTGGTGAGATAAGGGATTCTTTAGCACATGTAAATCAGCAGTACCTTCAAGGGACATTCAATTGGCAAATAGGTGGACAGAGTTTCAGGTTTCAAGCTCTACACAATTTGAGTATGCATATAAATGCACCATTTATATACTAAAACGGGGCATAATTCATGACAGCTGGAATCACTGAATCATAGTGTTGGAAGGGACCATAAAGATTGTCTGATCCAACTTTCTACAATTAAACCACCTATTTTTACTTATTTTATTAGTTCAATTTATATAGCTACAATCTCGCATATGTAAATCATCCTTGAGAAATAGCTATGCAGTGACAAAATTAAATGTAAAAACGAAGTGGAGGCTACACCCTTTTCCTCCCTGCTTTTTGTACACGACCAGGGTCAAACCCAGTTCATTTCTTTCCTAATCCCATGAGACCCAACTGACCCTCTTTGCCTCATCTAAACAGAAGAGTAGAAGTTTATAGTACAGCCTGAGGACAGTCTTAAGAAAAGAACTGGGTCATAATATCAAAGTAAGAAACCACAACATTCCATCCTTAATCTCTCTCTCTCTCTTTCTCTTTCTCTCTCCCCTTAACAATTGACTTCCTCAGCTCTGGAAGGTACATGGAAGAGAAAGAATTGCCAATTTCAAAAAGGGATAGGACAGAACAGGATAGTACTGGACTGGACTAGAGATGAGACAAGAAGTTGGAAGGGACCTTAAGTGGTCTTCAAGTCCAACCAGCTGCTCAAAGCAGGAGATTTAATACCATCCTAGATAAATGGATGTCCAGTGATTTCTTTAAAATCTCAGTGATTGGGAACCCACAATTTCTGGAGGCACATCAGTCCACTGATTAATTGTTTTCACTGTCACTAAATGTTCCCTTAGTTCTAGGTTGAATCTCTCTTTAATAATCTTACACCAGTTACTTCTTGTCAGCCCTCAGGTGTTTTGGAGAATAAGTCAACTCCTCTTCTCTGTTTGCTTATTTGTATATTTATAAAATACATTATTTATTTATTCATTTATTTATTCGATTTGTGTGCCACCCCTCTCCGTTGCCTCGGAGCGGCTCACAACATGTCAACAACAAACAGTATGCAAATTACAATTGGATCCAATTAATATAAATAGTTTAAAACGTTATAAAAGCTAAATATCAAAAATCATTCATTCAATACAAACCAAGCATAGTAAGCATTCAGTGGCCAGAGGCTGGGATCTACTGATCCCAAGCCTGGTGGCATAAATAAGTTTTCAAATTCTTATGAAAGGTAAGGAGGGTTAGGGCAGTACAAATAAGCAACCCATCTTACCATGGGGTAACTCAAGGTGGCTTACAATTACTATACATATGTGGTTTAAAACATAAAAACATATTAAAACCAAGGACAGTCCCTCAGGTACTAGAAGACAGTTATCATGTTACTGGCAGCCCTTCTCTTCCTTAGACAAATCAACACAAACAGGGAATACCACAGTTACCATTTAAGCTGCTGCTGTCTTGTGCTCCTGCCAGCTTGACTTGAAGCCAGTATAAGAAAACCCAGTTTGGACTGAGATTCTTGGTAAGAGTTTGCCAAGTATTCATTCTGAATATCAAGTAGCCAGGTCCTCCCATTGGATGTTTTTCTGGATGCTGTGTACTTCCTGTTCCCGGAAAACAATTGCAAATCACTTTCCTTCCTCTGGTCCAGTCTTCCTAAATACTAAATAATGTTTGTATGTATACATTTATATGTGCATATCCATACAGTATGTAACTTTGCGTACACAATTATGTAGGTGTATTTAATTTCACATGTTATGTAATTTTTCTATAGAAAATTAAAACATCAAAATATACATAGATGCAGGTATCTCAGCTTTTATTTGGAAATTTTCTTATCACTCTAGTGCTTTTCTAATATCTTAGAACTACTCTTATGATTTTAATTCTCACCTTGTAAACAGAATGTTGCTGGCTTGAAACCCAGCAGAAACATTTTTATTACAATTTTTCTTTCCCACGCTTTCTACTTTTTCCTGTGGTTTTAAAAGTAAATCCAGCATTTTCCCAGTATTTTCAGATAAAAAGGATATTGATTGAAAATGTAATGAAACAGTGCATCATCAAACACATTTTTTCTTTAAACACCAAGAACAGTAGAAAACACAAGGAAAGAAAAATTGTAATTTTAAAAAATCTAGCAGGTTTTTAATTAGCACCCTTCTATTTATAATTTCTACAGTGACATTAATAGGGACAGTTTAAAGACTGATTTGGTTGGATGTTGCTATTGATCTATGTTTAACCTACAATGACCTGAAGCTCAGTATTGAAATGCACAGGAGGTTTGAAGCAGTATTACCTGGAATACTTGTACTTCAGACAGGGTAGAAGAAAAATACACAAAATACACTGAGATCATCTTAAAGGTGAATGGGGCAAATAATAAAGATTCTGTTCTTCAAGAGGGACACAGTGGCACAGAGGCTTAATGACTCTGGAACTGCTAGCCAAAAATGGTCAGCATTTTGGTAGTTTGAGTAGCTTTGGTAGCTCTGTGAAATAGAGTGAGCACCCATCACTTGAACCCTATCTCCTGCCCACCCATCAGTTTGAAAACATTACAAGTAGATAAGTGGGTACCACTTCAGTGGAACAAAACCTAGCTGCACTTGTGTGTGTGTCAGCATTCCTAATAGCATTCAAGAAATAAATCAGAGTCCAAAGCTTCGCCTTCTTCAAATTTTCTATTTATTAACAGGGCCATGTTAGCACAACTGGAGAAACCTGAATCTAAAGTTCATTTCCTTGCATCTCCTCCCACATGCCCATCACATGAACCATACATCTTCTGACAGTGTATCTGCAACTACCAGCAGCTTCCAGCCAGATGCTGAACAAAGGTTGACCTTGAGAACCTAGGAGGAATGTGTCGTGGCATGCAGCCTCCGCTCCCAAGTTCCCACAACAAGAAACTTTCCAAAAGAACATAGCATAATGTGGCAGTCCAATACCTCCAAGCATTTGGGCTTTGGTCTGACAATGTGGACAGCAGAAACCGGCACTGGACATGGCTGGATGCAAGGCATCACAACACAAGGTGAAGCAAGGAAAGATTGGCGGAGGATCCTGGAAGAGCCAGCAACCCAAGCGCCACTAGATAGCTGGTGTAAAACCTATTTTCTTCCTTCAATGTACCAGCAACAGGTGCATAAATGCGGAACAGGACTGCATTATGTTTTGGGCAGAGGTTTGTTCTCCGAACAAGACACTTCAACCAAACCCACATTGAAGATGTTACCTAGTTTGGTAATGAAACATTCGGGAGTCAAACAACAAGCCCGGAGAATAAACCTCTGTGTAAATCTACAATCCAAGCTACAAACATTCGCTACAATTTCTAAACTGCATTGTGTGTTTAGCATGTATAGATTTCCCTGACATTGTATGCCATAAGCTAAATAAAGAAATAAATCTGTTCTGTAGACTTGGCTGCCAGCCTGTTTTAGCTACTGGGGATAGCCTGGAAGTGTAAATAAACTCAAACTGTCTCTCGAGCAGTTTTCGAGGGTTTTTTATTATTATTATAATTAAAGTGGAAACAGGGGAAGTGATATTCCAGCCCAAAGTACAGAGGTCTACAACCTTTGGCAAAAACTTGCTAATTTGCAAAATAGCTACCAAGAGTATAATTAGTTACAAAGCACCCATTTTAGCAAAATATTTCTGCTGCCCATTCTAGGGAGCCCCTCCCGGGAGAATGTTGTGTAACCCCTCTTCTTTTTAAAAAATATTATTTTCTTCTATATCTTGTGATTCCAAATACTGTACTTACCAAGAACATTACAGCAATTTATCATGCAAGCTTTTTTTAAAAAAATAAATCATTACATCATTTTCATAATGATTAAATTAATTAATCAAATAAAGCAACTATTAATCAAATAAAACAAATGTGTTAGAATTTAACATTAATCATGTCACAGAAACTAGAATCTGAGAATCATTGTAATTGTTCTTAGCACAATCTGGTACATTTATTCTGACAATGCTAAAATTATAAGGGAATATCAGTTTCTTTCTGGGTAATAATAATGTGAGCAGTTTAAGGGCCAAAATTCTATTGTTTGAGCTTGAGAGACATGTTCAAGGCAAAGAAAATTGCTGGCATTATGATGACCTGATCTCCAGCTTTCCTTTTTGTGAAATGTAATGTTTTAGAGGGATACTATATTTACAGATATATATCAAGCCATACACTAACTTCATTAGTATTTAAATTTCATTAGAAATCTAGACACAATTCACAAGTGCTTTGGTCTAAACCAGTGCTTCTCAATTATTTTCTGTTAGCCCCCCCCCCCCCGCCCCGCCCAAGAAGAAGTAAACATTTCATACCCCCAAATCTCCGATCTAGACCCCAATGGAATTTTAGTGTTAATATTTATCATTTTACTTATTATAAGCTGCAAGCAAACTACTGTATTGGCTGGGGAAGCTGCTCCATCCACTTACCTGGGAGCAAGTCACACTGAACTCAGTGGAGCCTGTTTTTGGGTAGGCAGGCATAGGCGACCGTGGTCAGGGGCCAGGCCAGCTTAATCAAGCCGATGTTTCAGGATTGCCGGTGTGGCTCATGAGCGCTGCCTCTGCCGGGCACTCAAGCAAATGGTGTGGAAGGAGGTTTTAGGGTGCCGCTCAAAGCTTTCACCCAGCTGCAGAGGATGCTTCCCCTTGTCCAGCAGCAGGTTCGCCACGCCATTCATGGTACCACGGCACCCACCAAGAACAACCAGAACCCATGCAACCACTCCACCCCATCTGGCCACCTACTCTTCAGGGCTCAGAGCAGCATGCAACTGGGAAAACACTGCCCATCCAGGGGAATTGATCGAGAGGGACCACACATGTTCCCCAGGGTCACACATGCCCCCCTGGCATCGCTCCACATATTCCCAGGGGAGCATGCCCCACTATATGAGAAGGACTGGTCTAAACAAGGGACAGTAGTATCTCAGCTAGGACTCTGAAATAGGTTTTCCACTATATCTTCTGTTCTGCCGGGCTCTATGGTATGAGTCTCCCGAAAATTCAAGGGTACAAATTTCAGACACACGCACACACTTGAAAGTTCAAAAACAATGTTCTTTATCACAAAAATTCAAAAGAAACAAAGCACCTTATTTGTATTGCAAAGAGCACTCGTCCCAAAACAACCTGGTAGTCTGTACAATCCCCTTAATCAGTGCTTAAGTACTTAGCTAGCAGCTGTGAAGGAATGTCACAGCCCTCCTTCTTCCATGAATTGAAACACACACACACTTTGCTCTGCTTTGGTTTCAAAGTCGTGAAAAATCAACAAACAAAGTCTGGAAACAGCAGGGCATGGTCCTGAAGAAACAACGATCAGATAATCTTCCACAACGGCCAAGCCAGCACGCTGCTATTTATATCAGCAGCTCTACTTACTGGAGCCCCACCCAAACACAGGTGGCCTCTCTTATCTCCTGTAATATTTCTTCAATTGGTTTCGAATTTGACCAAAGATAATGGAGATTGGCTTCCTGGGCTGTGTGCCAAGCCCCTCTCTTCCAAGTCACCCCCACCTTCTTCTTCGTCCGAGGAAACTGCACTACCTGACTCTGTCGGCAATAAAACAGGTCTATGACATGTTGATGTTCCCCCTGCATCCACCTCCACATTCCTTGGGGCAGGAGCTGGGCCAGAGCCAACCACAACACCTTCAAAGTTTGGCCTTTTAAAAAATGCTTTTCCTATAATTGAGGGTTTGATAAATATATGATGGATTTTTATCAAAACAAGAAGAACATGACCTCAGCTATTCTTTCTCATTCTTGGATAAGTTAAGAGAACAAGACTCACTCTAAAAGTATGTCATGATCTATTTATAGATTATAAATAGCAAGAACAGTAAGAAGTTTTAAAAGGCACTTGGAGCTATGTCTTTAGCAGATGTGAAATTAAGAAATTAAACCAGGACAGTGCTTAACCTGTAGATACTTCGGTTGCAATTTCAAACAGTTCAAATAAATCCTTTTGATCAAGAGTTGGTTTCCAGACTGTGGAGTTAAGCTTTCTGGGGATTCACACATTAAAAAGAAGAAGAAGATTAATCAGGTTTGCACGAGTGGGAGTATCTTTTGCTTTTGCTCCAAAGTTTGCCTGTGCATGTGTCAATGGGCATTATATGGGTAGTACTCAACTTACAACAGTTCATTTAGTGACCATTCAAAGTTAGAATAAAACTGAAAAAAGTGACTTATGATCATATTTTACACTTATGACCATTGCAACATCCTCATGGTCATGTGATTTACATTCAGATGCTTGACATCTGACTCACATTTATGACAGTTGCAGTGTCCCCAAGTCATGTGAGTTCCTTTTTCAGTCAAGCAAAGTCAATGGGGAAACCAGATTCACTTAACATACAGCTAGCAGAAGCTACATCGTATATCAATTGATCTTTGGGGCTAGTGTGCTCTCCTGGTAATGCTAATCCTGCTTTTTAATTCTTTGGCTCTAAACCAATGCCTGACAAAGAATTGGAAAGCACTAAGCATGCATTATGTTGTCAGATGCCTTTTCAGAAACTAGATGTTCTGCCTTTCCTGCAGTCCAAGCTAAAAAGAACCCTGTGGGATAGTGTTCAGCAACCAAAAGGAGAATGTAAATGTGTAGAGGACAACTCCATAAGAAAATTGTAACTACTTTTGTTGAAATTCACTATAATGAAAGAACATTGCAAGTCTAACTTTCCTACACCTCCTCCTCCTTATAATTCAATGATTTAGGGAGGTATTGTGTTTTGGATGTTCTGGAGTTTTTAAAATGTTGCAGCTCCTTTGTCATCTTTCATATCGTCTAGGCCAGGAGTAGGCAAAATTGGCTCTTCTACGGCATGTGGACTTCAACTCCCAGAATTCCTGAGCTAGCATGATTAGCTCAGGAATTCTGAGAGTTGAAGTCCAGAAGTCATGGAAGAGCCAATTTTGCCTACCCCTGTTCTAGGCCCACAGTCCCCAACCTTTGCATCTTGGCAGCTCAGCTGTGGGGGTGGTGAAGGGAACAAGACTGCATGAGTGAAGATGCATATGGCATGAACACTGGCCAATAATGGGCTACCAAAATTTTTACTACCATACTGTGGGCATAGCTTGTGCAAATTGGGTGCTCTGGGCTGGAGTTCCAAATTTTGCTACCGGAGCTGCGTTCCTGACTGTTCCTGTAGGAGCCCATCGCTGACACTGGCCCACCTCTCGTATGGCCCAGTTCCCAGGAGTTGTGTCCTTTAGCAATTTTAAATAACCCTTAAGAGTTGGGCAAATCCCACTCCTTACCATGTCATCACTGGAGCCAGATTAAGCTCACCGATGCCCTAAACAAAGCTCAATAATGTGCCCCTCAATGAAAGCAAAACTCACATTGTGAGGCAGAAACAAATGTGAGATCTAATACCTTCAAACCAAACATTTAAACTTTGGTCATTTGCCCTTTAAAAAAAATTAACAATGAAGGTTAAAAATAAACATGGCGGATAAGGACATTTACAAAACAGTCAAATAAAGTTGAGTATGGCAGTGATGTCTCTTGATGTCCTCAGCACAGGATTAATTTATTTAATGAATAATCCAGGCCTAGTCATCATCAACATTGTCAATGAAGTCTCCTTGTTTATTCATTTGACAAAATTTATGTCAGAAGAAGGTGGACCAATTAAAATAAAACTTAGCTGCCTCTAAAGTGAATTACGACAGTGGTGACCCCATGTGGAAATGGCATTTAAACCAGTTGAGAGTTAATCAGACCTAATTAATAAGATGTGAAGAGAAAACCTAAGATCTCCAGTCTTTTCATCAGGTAGAAACAGAGCAGAAGCAAAGAGAGCAATGAAAAGGGAGTCCCTGGTTTGCTACCTCTACTGCTAAAGCTTTTAAACGCTAACAAGACAAACGATGCAATGAATCAATATTTCTGAAGTTTTCTTTTGCAAGGAATTAATTTATCCCATTCATTTTGTAGACTAAATTAATAGTTTTCACTAATTATAACAGCTCTCTGCATTCCAGTAAGTTTTCTACTTACAATTGGAATTGCTATCAGAATTTCTAAGCAAGGTGGTTAGTAAGTGAGTCCTCCCCAATTTTACAACTTTTTTCCATTGGGGGGGGGAGGGAGGTATACATTTTTATTGTTTTTCCACACCTTACAGAGATTCAAATTCACATGCCTCAAATTAGAATACAATACAATATAATACCAAATGTCAAATTCTTAATCCAAATTTCCTAATTATTTATCCAATTTATTCTGGTATATTCATCCTGTGCTACCTCCTTTTCAAATCCTATCATCCGGATTTCAGATATTCTCCTTCGCCTGATTTGAATTCAAAGTACCTTTAGCTATCTCAATTTTTCATGGCTATTTACTGTTTGTCTACCAAAACTGTGCCATCGTGCTACAATCCATTTCTTATATTCTTAAATTCATTCTTACTTTTTGAAAACCCTCATCTTATTGTAACTGCCCTTAACAAAAGAAATTTCCAAATTTACTTCTCTTTATATCCCAGGAAGGAAAGAAAAGATAACCATACATATGAAATCTTAAACTAATTCTAACAATATCAATATACATAGGAGGAAAAGTTATGTTTTTAAAATTTAAAAAACGTATTTCCATTCATTTCATTCCTTTCGTTTCTTTCATTATGCCAATATATCAATTCTGCTTTAACAAATCATAATCATTATATATCATATTATTGAATTATTTTTTTTTTAAAAAATCGATAATTTCCCCTAATCTATATATCTTCCACTGTCATTCTTAGTGTAATGATCTTCCCTAATCTATAGGTTCCACTGCCAAGCCCAGTGTAATTATCTTCCCTATTGTATGTGTCACCATCATAGCAGTGCAATAATCGTCCCTATTCTAACTGCTTTTACTGCCAATTGCAGTGCGATAATCTTCCCTAATCTATATATTTCCCTAATCTATGAATTTTCCCTATTCTATGTACCTTCCACTATCAAACTCAGTTTAAATAATCTTCCGTAATCTACTAGATTCAGCTTTTCCCTACTCTATCCATTTTTACTATCATACTCAACATAATCAATATTAATTATTATCCCATATTACTCCTTCTTTAATAATCCCTTTCCCCTTTCCTCCTATTATTTATCAGTGTAAATCACATAATGAATTTATAATTCAAATAATCAATAAATAATCAATTTATAGTTCAAATGATCAATAGAAACTATCAAAAGTGGAATCATAACTATAATCACAACTGTTTTTGAATTTCTCATCCCTAATAATCATAATCATGACCTTTTTCTATTTTCTTATTCATAACCATTCTTAACCATTTCAATTTCCCCTCCTTATTCCATAATTCAATTTTAACTTTTTTTAATGTCTAATTTTCTTTTCGGTAAATAACTCCAATAAAATTAAATAATTAATAATTCCAATTCATTTAGTTCCATAGTCAATTTTTTTTTATAATCTATAGCTTTATAGAGAAAAACTCAGTCCTTTCCTCTTCTTTGGAGTACAGTACTAGTATCTTCTGAGGTTTTCTGAGTTTTCAATGTCAATGTTATTAAAATGCCTCAAACCTCCTTTCAAATTGCATTATCCAATACATTTTCGAACAATTAAATCAGTTCCATCTTGAATAGTTTCCTCTTTCCAGGCCACAGCTGATAACCCCTCTTTTCATACAGAAAAACAATCAATGTGAAAGCCAAGAAAGTGTTTCCAAGCCGTATACACAGGATAGCTGCTATATTTCCTCCGACCACTAGATGGCACTAAACAACAAGCTTGTTCAAATCTTCCGGTATTTTTGTATTTCTGCTTCCTCTTTCATAGGTGTAAATGGGGAATTTAAAAAAAAAAAAGAATAACCTCCACAACGAAAATTTAAAGGGTCACAATTTTTTAAAAAACTAATTTTAAAATGATTAATAATCTTGAAAATCCTGGGCAATTGCTACTTTCAAAAGCCATCACCCTTTGCCTCTTCCTGCCTCTATTTTGGGCTGTTTTAGCTCCATTGGAATCAAATTGTGCAGGGAAAAAAATCCAAAATCCCTTCAGCAGCCTCAACTCACCAGCACAGCTTTAAATCCCTCCTTTCTCCATAAGTAAATAACACTTCCAGCTCATTCCAGATGTTACCAATCATCTATCCATCCTGGCATTGCGTTGTCTCCGTGGCTATGTCGGCTGAGGCAAGGCTGCCTGGCTGGCTTCACACCACAGCCGGTGCAAGACCAGGCCAGTTTGTCTAGTGGGACATGCCAGCCCCTACCAGCATCACCTTCCCTTCAGGAAGGATCCGGTCTGGTCAAAAAGGGCCAGAACCCCTGGGCAGTGGTGATCCGGAGCCATTCCAAGAGAGAAGAAAGGTTCCTGCTGCTGCGGCCATCAGACCTCATCCCTCTCTCCTATTTTTTTCCAATGTTGTTAAGTGAATCACACAGTCATTAAGCAAATCTGGCTTCCTGCATTGACTTTGCTTGTTGGAAGCTGACGGAGAAGGTCGCAGATGGCAATTACGTGACCACTGCAACCATTGTAAAGTGGTTAGAATGCAATATTAATGGTTAACTCTTCCCACAGCCAGGCATTCAATCCTAACTAGCTTGAGGTTGACTCAGCCTTCCATTCTTCCAAGGTCGGTAAAATGAAAACTCAGATGTTGGGGGCAATATGCTGACTCTATAAACTGCCTAGAGAGTGCTGTAAAACATTATGGAGAGGTATATAAGTCTAAGTGCTATTGCTTTTTAGGTTATGATGGTGGTATTTCACTGTCAACCCTGTGAAAGATTTTCATTAACAATCAAGTAAATCCCAAATAACAATATCTCAAATAGCCAGAATGTTGAAGTTGTTCATTATAATTAAAATAATCATCTGAAATTATATCAAAGAAATTGCTGGTGCATGTGTCTTCGTTGTATCTGCTCAGTTACCTTCCAACAAGCAGGAAGCCAGATTTGCTTAATGACTGTGTGATTCACTTTTTCAAGTATCTTTCAAAATAAATCCTAAAGAAATACATTCCATTGCCTCTCAAGCAACAAAACTATATATGGAAAGATCTTTCACACTTTGAAGATTGAATTTCAGATCATTATAACTAGGACAGGATTCTCTTTTTTTAACATTGGGACCCAAAGATGGAAACTTTTTTTAAAAAAACCGAGGGCTCCCTTTTGGTTTTCTGGCCTGGAAGATCACCAAAAGTGTTGGAACCATTTTCCCGTATTCTATGATGTGTGGTGTTTTAAGGGTTAACAAGCCATCTGAAATAATTCAGCTTTCTCTTTTTATCCCTCAGCGAAAATTAGTTGGGAGGATGTTCATTTTTTATGGCAGGCAATGTATATTTCCTTTTTTTTAAAAAAACGCAAACAAGTTTCATCCCATCCGCTCTGAGGAGACCATATTGTCAAATTGGTATGGTCACTATCTGCAGCCTGCTTATTTGCAATTTCTTAGATGAGATCTAACATCTGTGCTCTAAAAATAAATGCTATTCAGAACAGCTGACTCAATCGAAATAGAACTCTGAGCAATAGGGCAATCTGATTTTCCCCCCTGTGTTTAGATACTGTGTGACTAAATAAATGTACCTTGTTTCAAGTGGTTTTGGGGGTAATTAAAAAATCTTGCATTATAAAAATAATTGCTCAATAAAATTTGGCGGAGTCTGTGCAGAAGTGATTTAGAACATTTCGATTGGCAAAGAAGCACCCTTTCAGAAGAGATTTTTTTTAAAAAAACCATTCTAAATCATGATTTATTCATTAATCAGCCCATCAATTATGCTAATTAAGGTTGCCTGAATGAATCACAAAACAACTAATTATATTTGGTTCTGCAAAGCGGTAGCATGCTTTTTAAAATACTGCCTCTGCAGCGGTGATTAATGAAGCTTTTGAGTGCGTGTGTTAACTCCAGTGCTCTCTAAAAAAGCGAATCTGCACAAAAAAACAAGAAAGTGGTGAACCATGTAAATCATATAAAGTGCATTTTCTTCTATCTTTCCAAGGTCATGGCAAGAGGTATTTATCAGAGAGATTACATTAGTCTCCTGAAAAAGGATCAATCTAGATTTTTTTGCATTAACTCTATTACAAACGACACTAGAATCCATAGTGCAATGTGCTGGTTCAGGGCATCTCCTAATTCACCCACTTCTTTTAGATTGTCCTATTTTAAGAATCATTGTTCCAGAATGACAGATGGGGAAGAGACTGAGGGGAGGAAAAAGGAGGCCTGTAGTTCAACTGCACCATGCTGTTTTCAGATACATTCTTAATGAATGTATTTTATTTTTCTTTTATGTGCACTGAGAGCATATGCACCAAAGACAAATTCCTTGTGTGTCCAATGACACTTGGCCAATAAAAAAGTCTATTCTATACAGAGAACAGAAGGGTTCTGAGCCAAGGACTCACCTGGGAAGCTGCATACGCTGTCGCCCAGGGTCAGGACTGATTTATAAGATCTTGCTAATTTTTTAAATAAGACCTCATATATTTTTATAGGATTAAAATAATTAGGAAAAAAGATTTTAAAAAGTAAAAGTAAAGAGCAGTAAAAGAGAAGGGAAGTAAAAGAAAAGAGAAAGGGAAGAAAAAGAAAAAAGGATCATTTTAAAGAGGGTACATTGGTTTTTTTACAGTAATAGTCAACAAATATGAAAGAACGATCCACCCTCCTTACTGCATTTCCAATATTTAGCCAGTCAACCAGTCTTTAGTATAGTATCAGACCAGTAGAAGAATTATGTCCATAAATAGGTTATGATCACCTATAACTATCTAACTTTAGAAAAGGGTAAATAAAAATCCATTATTAGAGTTGAAATATCATCCTGGACCAGGTTGCACTAGTGAATCAAAACCATTTATTTGGATTTTTCCAGGATTGCATGTTATTTCTTCCTCATAAAGAGAAAGATAGACAGACAGAAAATTAGGACTTATTTGAGCTCTCAACTTTGAACTGATATCATGAAAGAAGAATCAGGCCAACTGCAATTCTTAAAATCTGCTCATCTGTTACATACTGGGGGGGGGGGGGGGAGTCTGTTACACAGTTTGCAGTGTTTTCGCAACTGTTAATAAAGAATCTGTTATTTGATTTCAAGAAATGATTCTTTTACCCATTTTATACAGTGGCCAATTGTTAATTTAAAATTAGGCTTTTAAAAGCTTTTCAAATTCTATGAATCAAAGAAGAACTGCATACATGACTTTTCCAAGAATACTATATATTATATCTTTTTAAAGTCAAGAAACAGAGAGGGGAAAATGCATCAACTTATAATCATTAAAAAAAATCTCTTCCTTCCAAGTCTGATGAGTATTAATGCAATCTGGACTCCTGGGAGCAATTAGACCTGACAACCCAGCATGAAATATGTGGCTGTGTTGCCAGAGTAATAGACAACTCAGCAGTTTGTTTTATGGCACATACGACATAGATCATGTCAACCTACATCTCTTCCTTATTAAACACTGGGAATGGCAACATCCCAAAAATGCCAAACTGAAGTAATTGCCTTAATTACACGAGAGTCTTCCATGCTATTTTGCATAAGAGCTCTGCTGCTTAATAAAGCTTTAGCTTCAATGATTAGAACATTAAGCTTGGATGTTTTGAAAATATTTTGTTGATTCTTGCCTTCACAGTCACATTCAAATTAAAGCTGACTTTGTAAGTGCTTTTTAAAAAATGAAAATTCCTCCAAACATGGTAGTATAGTTGTATATTCTATAGTTATACATTCCCAGTCTGTCTCAGAATGACTGAGATGCCTCCAAAGTTACTGCCTCTCTTTCTAGTAGAACTACAAGGTTGCTGTGTATCTGAAATATCATCCCCCCCTCCTCATCCCCTATAGACAGGAGGAGTGCTGCCAAACTGATGACTAGACATGTTGGACAAGAGATTAAAGCACGAGCTCTGAAGTGGAATATTACCTGGTTCAAATTTCAGGTGCTCTGTGGATTCACTACATACTCTTAATGTTGTATTATCTCAGTACCCTCAACAAATAATTGGGGAAGAAATTAAGCTATTAATCCATCTGCCCAAGATACAGAGAGTCTTTCATTCAGTGTAAACACCAAGGAAAACTGAAATATTGACCACAGTCCTGAACAATTTCTTAGCAAGGCCATATTTTGAAGTGAAGAAATCACAGGACTGCAATACTCTTGATGGTTCTTTAATATTTTTCTCCCAAGTATGAACATCAAGAGAGGCCTTAGCAGAGATATTAGGGCTGCCTGCAACTGCTATATGAAATCCATAGGTGAACTGTGGACAGGCCTACAACTGAAAAGAGAGCAAGCTTGGTCGGTTCATTTTCATCACACATTAGAAAAATAATGTTTTTCCTATTTTTTGGCATTCCATCTAGAAAGTTCTGTCGTCCAATATTCCTGATATACCTCATCCCACCTTCCCCCTGGAAATCCCGGTTCCATTTTCTGTAGACATGCTGTCACTTTACAAATATGATAAATAGTACTGCTTAAAGTTGTACCTTTAGTATTGTCTGTATTAGGGGGGAGGCAAATTCTTGAGGTCACCAGCCCCTTCATAAAGTTTCAGATTGTTCATTGATCCCCATTTATTGTTGTATATGGAAAAAAAATAGTATTTTAATTAAAATAATTTAATTTAATTTTAATTTTAAAAGAATCAGAATACAAAATATAAATTTGGAGGAATTGAACTTATTGATAACCCTCAATCTGTCAAAGACCTTGGAGTACTCATATCCAATGACCCAAGTCCTAGAGCCCACTGCAACAACATTGCCAAAAAGGTTTAAGAGTTGTTAACCTAATCCTTCCCAGCTTCTTCTCTGGTAATTTTGAACTGCTAACAAGAGCTTACAAAACATTTGTCAGACCCATCCTAGAATATAGCTCACCTGTATGGAACCCACATTGCATATCTGACATCAACACAATTGAGAGAGTCCAGAAATATTTCACAAGAAGAGTCCTTCACTCCTCTTCTCACAACAAAATACCTTATTCTGCTAGACTTAAAATTCTTGGTTTAGACAACTTACAACTCTGTCGTCTCCATTCCGACTTAATTATAGTTCATAAAATCATATACCAAAATGTCCTACATGTTAACGACTACTTCACCTTCAACCGCAACAACACACAAGCACGAAATCGATTTAAACTAAATGTCAACCACTCCAAACTTGACTGCAAAAAATACGATTTCAGCAACAGAGTAATCAACGCCTGGAATGCAAAACCTGGTTCTGTGGTTTCTACTCCTAATCCCAAAACCTTTAACCTTAGACTATCTACAATTGACATCTCCCCCTTTCTAAGAGGTCTGTAAGGGGCGTGCATAAGCGCACCACTGTGCCTACCGTCCTTGTCCTATTGTCTTCTTTTGTTATTTTTTACCATTACTTATCTAATGTTTTATTTCTACAAATTACCACCCTATAATTGTTTGACAAAATAAATAAATTAAATAAATTAAAAAATAAAATAATTGATGGTACTATGGATTGTAGTAATAATGGATGGTTCCATTGACTATTAAGGTTAATATTAACCACTTTGAAGACCTTTGGTCTATATCAAAAATCAGGTTCCATTAAATCTGCTCCGGCAATCTCACACTAACTCACCAGAGTTTACAAAACTTTCGCCAGACCCATCCTCGAATACAGCTCACCTGTCTGGAACCCACACCGAATTTAGGACATCAACACCCTAGAAAAGGTCCAATGATACTTCACCAGAAGAGCCCTTCACTCCACCACTCGAAACAGAATACCCTACGAAACTAGACTTACAATCCTGGGTCTAGAAAGCTTAGAACTACGACGCCTTAAACATGATCTAAGTATTGCCCACAAGATCATATGCTGCAACATCCTGCCTGTCAGCAACTACTTCAGCTTCAACCGCAATAATACAACAGCACGCAACAGGTTCAAATTTAATATCAACCGCTCCAAACTTGACTGTAAAAAATATGACTTTAGCAATCGAGTTGTTGAAGCGTGGAACTCATTACCACACTCCATGGTGTCAACCCCCAACCCCCAACATTTTTCCTTTAGACTTTCCATGGTTGACTTCTCCAGATTCCTTAGAGGTCAGTAAGGGGCAAGCAAAAGTGCACTAGTGTGCCTTCCGTCCCGTCCAATTGTCTCTCCTATATTTTATATATCTTTTCTCCCATCCATATATCCTTCCTCTACTCTTCTATTCTCATATCTCTTCTTCTATCCCTTCCCTGATATTTACTACTACACGTTTTTATTCTCTTTAACTTTCAATTTGTATTGGACAAAATAAATAAATAAAATAAAAATAAATAAAAATTTTGGGCTAAGCAACATGCCTACATGCCCAGAATTTATTGTAGCAACTAACATCCTGTTAATATGTTAGTCCCTTGGTGGTTGTGAAGTTCTGGAAGATTCTCTTAACCTTATCCTTTTTTTGCCATTGGTGTGAGTGTTGCCCCAATGGCAAAAAAAGAAAAAAGAAAAATCTTCCAGAAAAACACAAATACTTTTTTTTTGTTGCAGGAATTGTGTATGACTAGGGTTGACATGGTAACGTTATTTCAGGATTTGAGGGGCTGCTACAAAGAAGAGGGAGTCAACTTATTTTCCAAAGCACCAGAAGGCAAGACCTCCTTCTGCCGTACAAATCCCAGTGACCGGTTAGGTCCCACAGAGTTGGCCTTCTCTGGGTCCCGTCGACTAAACAAAGTCATCTGGTGGGATCCAGGGGAAGAGCCTTCTCTGTGGCGGCCCCGACCCTCTGGAACCAGCTCCCCCCGGAGATTAGGATTGCCCCCACCCTCCTTGCCTTTCGCAAACTTCTTAAAACCCACCTCTGCCATCAGGCTTGGGGGAATTGAGAAATCTTCCCCAGGCTTATATTGTTTTATGTATAGTATGCTTGTGTTGTATATTTTTAAAATAATGGGGTTTTAGATATTTTTAAATATTAGATTTGTTTACTGTACACTGTTTTATTGTTGTGAGCTGCCCTGAGTCTGCGGAGAGGGGCAGCATACAAATCTAATAAATAAACAAACAAGAAAGAAAGAAAGAAAGAAAGAAAGAAAGAAAGAAAGAAAGAAAGAAAGGAGAGAAGCAATCTGGAACTAAGGAAAAACTTCCTAACAGTGAGAACAATTAACCTGTGGAATAGCTTGCTTTCAGAGGTTTATATGCTTCATCACTGGAGGCTTTTAAGAAAAGACTGAACTGTGACTTGTCTGAAATAGTATAGGATCTCTTGCTTGGGCAGAGGGTTGGTCTAGATCTCTTCCAACTCTATTCTGCTTGATATATGAAGATAATAATATTTTCAGAGGGACAGTTGGTTCAAGAAGGGAGAAAGCCCGTGCCTTTTATTTGTTTGTGAATAGGGAGGAATCACATTTTAAAATCTCAACTCTGAAAGAAGCAGCTTGGAGAAATAAGAAGGAGAGTAATTACAATCATGGTTTGGAAGGGAAGAGGTAATATAACCTCTGAATTTGCAGTACCCGCTCTATATCTTATCCTCCTATTATTGTAGTTCTTCAATCAATGGTGTGTCTATGAGAAATAGAATATTCATACAGAACAAAGTCATAAACATGATAAAAACTGCTACAGTGGACTTTGAGGTCTAATCTCAGATTCACTTCTCTCTATATAATTGGATCCATGTGCTACTGTACTGATTTTATACCTTGCTGCACTGTGTTTCATTACTCACATACATTAGAAACATATTACTGGTGAAACCAATGTGGTTTTATTTCACTTTAAAAATATTATATAAACAAACAACCATTAATCCTACACAGGGAGGATTCAAAACCTTGAACTACAAACAAAACAATTGTTTCTGTGTTGAAATGTGTCTGTTTTCCATGAGGAGACACATACCTTTATAAGCTTTGCTTCTGAGATTCCCCCCACACGCATATATACTTTTTTCTATTATTTTAGAGCCAGTGGGAGAACAAATAAAGCCTGCACAAAGTGATAAGAAAAATGACCTTCTTCTGTGTTTCCATTACCAAGAGGTCTCTTGAGATGTAGTCACTATGATTGCTACCTAAGGTGGTTATTCACACAGTTGTTTAAACGTATGCATTTGGAACATTTTACCCTATATACTGTATAAATTTCTTATGATGAAGAAATTAACAAGGAGGGTTGTTACCACATACAGGATAGGCTCTCTGATTTTGTAATATATCAATTTTCTTAAATAATAAGTGTGTGGCCTTGCAACAATAAAAGTTCATTTGGGTTTAATACCTATGTATGCCTTCTGCCGCACGAATCCCAGCGACTGGTTAGGTCCCACAGAGTTGGCCAACTCTGGGTCCCATCAACGAAGCAATGTTGTCTGGCGGGAACCAGGGGAAGAGCCTTCTCTGTGGTGGCCCCGACCCTCTGGAATCATCTCCCCCCAGAGATTAGGACTGCCCCCTTTCTCAACCTCCTTGCCTTTCTCAAACTCCTTAAAACCCACCTCTGCCATCAGGCATGGGGAAATTGATTCCCCTGGGCCGTTTCCGCTTTATGTATGGTTTGTCTGGGATGTATGACTGTTTTTTTTATATTAAGGGTTTTAAATTGTTTTTAATCATTGGATTTGTACTGTGTTTATTGTTGTGAGCCGCTCCAAGTCTCCAGAGAGGGACGGCATAGAAATCTAAATAATAATAATAATAATAATAATAATAATAATAATAATAATAATAATAATAAAGCCATGTTGGTGCAGTGATGAAGCCATAGGCCTAGAAAGTAAGAAACTGGGAGTTCTAGTCCTACTTTAGGTGTGAAATCAGCAGGATGACTTGGGCTGGTCACTTTCTCTCTCACCTCTGAAAATCTTGCAAAAAAACCCTAGTCCAGGCAGTTGTCAGGAGTCAACACTGACCTTGAAGGCACCATAATAGATCGTATGTGTGCATATCAGTTGGAAAAAAGTATATTTAATTCTCACCATTCTCTCTTGGCTTTGAAGCATTGAAGCTGCTCCAGTGCTCTGCTCATGCCAGCTTTAACCTAAGCCAATTTAAGAAAATCCTGATCAAACCGAGATTCTTTGGCAGGCATTCAGTCCAGATAGGCGTCTCCAGCTCCTGTTGGCTAATTCCCTGCTTTTGGGTCTTCCCACCTGCCTTTTCATGGGAAGCAATTGTCAATCATTTCCCCTCCTATCAGAAGATGTTTATTAGTTTATATGACCGGGTGTGCATAGTTAAATTACATTTATATATATCTATCATTAAAACATACATCATCTTGTGGCCCATCCCATCCTGAGCAGCTGATCATGGATTCGAAGGATCGAGAGATGGGTGTGGATTGGTATCCTAGGCCAGTGTATTGACCTCCTCACTATCAGACCTGAGTCTGATAGTGAGGAGGTCAGAAAGGATGTGGGGTCAAAGGCTGAAAACCAACCAGGGCTTGTGCACCTTCAGAGGTGCCCAGGAAAAGAGGAAGAGCCTCTTCTTGATGCCAAGTTCAGAAGTGTCAGAAGACATGAGTGGCTGAGCAGGAGGAGGTCTCTGCATGAATAGAACTCTAGAACACTTGGCCACGCCTTTGGGCTATATAAGGGTGAGTCTCATGCAGCAAGTGCGGAAGTCAACTTTCAGCTGTGAGTGATGGCTGAATTCCCGGGCTTCTTGCCAGTTTAGAGTGAGTCATTGTTAACTAGAGACATGATCAAAGAGAACTATTTGGGAGTTGGCTTTATGCCTGAGACTGTAATGAACAGCTGATATTGCAACGGACTGATTTCTTGCTTTTGCTGATATACACTGCTCAAAAAAATAAAAGGAACACTCAAAGAACACACGCTAGATCTGAATGAATGAAATATTATCATTGAATAATTTGTTCTATACAAAGTTGAATGTGCTGACAACATGTGAAAATTTATTGTCAATCAGTATTGCTTCCTAAATGGACAGTTTGATTTCACAGAAGTTTGATTTACTTGGAGTTATATTGTGTTGTTTAAGTGTTCTCTTTATTTTTTGAGCAGTATATTTTATACAGTTAAACCTTCTGCTACTAAACTATTAGAAATTACAGGCTTAAATTTTGTCAAATCTGTGTGTGGACCGATTTCTTGGTGGGCTCATTGCCAGGACAGAACACAATAAGCTTGCATCCTTTCCTATTGTCCTGAGGGGTTTTTAAATTTTTTGAAAATATATTTTTATTGATTTTTAGCAAGTTTAATATACACACAACATAAAACAGTGCTTAGTGAAAAGTGCCCACCACCCCGACACACACACATACCCCACCAACAAATTAGGGGTGTTTCTTATATAACCCACTTTGACCCAAGAGCAATATATCTGTGATTCCAACTTATTTCTTGTAGCTTGGTCTCGGATTCTACTTGTCATATATCTTCTTACCTTGTCCCACCATCCCATCAGTTGTCTCAATTCAGTTTCATTATCCAAATATATCCTTTTATCCATCATTTCAAATTGAATATGGTCCACCATGTACCTATACCAATTTTGCATTGTCCATTTTGTCGCATCCTTCCAACCCAAAACTATTACCACCTGAGCGCTTTCTATTGCTGCTTGTTTTATTTCTCTAAATTCTCCCATTGCATTACTTTTAACTAATATTGCCATTCCCTTAGTGATTGTCCATTGTATATTTAACATTCTATAAATGTCCTCTTGCACTTTTTGCCAAAATTCCTGCACTATGGGGCATTCCCAAATCATATGCATAAACACTCCTTTATCTTGACACCCGTGCCAACAATTACCTCTGACCTTCTGCTAAAAGTGTGCGAGTTGAACGGGAGTATAATACCACTTATGTAATAATTTCCTTCTCATTTCCCTAATTCTTGTATTCTTAATTTTCCTTATATTTTCTACTGTATTTGCCATCTCTTGTACCTCCACTTGTGTCTCATTTTGCCACCATATTGTCCTGAAGTTGGTGTTTAAAGAACTCATCGCAGTAGGCGATGTTACAAGAGGACTCATATCCTGACTAACCAGATGCATTAATCCAAGCTGGGCCAAAGTTCCTCTGGCCACAATATCCACTTTAGTAATAACCATGAGACCAAAAGAAACACCAATATAGAAATCTGCTCCTTTAGGGTAAGGCCTCCCCATAAAGAGAACAAACTAACATTCACAGAGAGCCTTAAGGACAACAGCCCTTCTAACTCATTTTAGTTCAGCTTCAACCCTGTTTTGCCTGATCCAGATACAATGGTACCTCGTTCCGTGACCAGGTTCTCAAGTAGAAAAGTTTGTTAAAAGAAGCATTTTTTCCCATAGGAATCAATATAAAAGCAAATAATATTTGCAATTGGGGAAACCACAGGGAGTGTGGAGGCCCTGTTTCCTCCTAGGAGATTCCTAGAGAGGCCCCACAGAGGCTTCTCCCCATGTTTTCGGGCCCTGTTTCCTCCCTGGAGATTTCTAGAGAGGTTACAGTTTTGGAGGCTCGAGTTTGTAAGTAGAAAATGGTTCTTGAGAAGAGGCAAAAAAAATCTTGAACACCCAGTTCTTATCTAGAAAAGTTCGTAAGTAGAGGCGTTCTTAGGTAGAGGTACCACTGATTTTGCCCCTTCCAGATACTGGCAGATACTGGCAGAATAACACATCAACAGTATTTTCAGTATGATCTGGGGTTGCAATGGAAAGCAGAATAGAGATGACTTATCTCATGTTAGGTTTGCTTTCTTCAGTACTTAATAAACAGTAGACTTGTCAACTTTAGCATTTATTTTAACATCTGCAGAAACTGTCCATTTTAAAGACTTGAAATTCAAACTAATGCATTAAGATTTTGAACTTCAGTAACACATATAGCTCAATAGATATTCTAGAGGCTACAGATAGCCTATTGTACATTATGCCAGGAAGCATCTATCAACCATGGTGCTGCTATGACTGATTGCTGGGTGGTTTTGATAGATAGCTACATCATTATGTCACTTCAGGCTTTTCATCCTGTTTACTCTCCTGCACAGAAAGAGAGAGCAAGAACAGGAATGTGTTTTTCTGTTGTCTTTGGCAATTAATTTTAATAAGTAAGTATTTCAATTAATATTTACAATATACAGTACATATATGCAATAACACACACACACCAACTTTTATAGATGGAATAGAATCTCTGGGGTCATCTTAAATTTAGAATTGTCTTCCTTTCAGGTAAATATAGTCACGATGAACATTCTTAAGATTTATGATACTTCCCAATGGAAATTCTCTAACTCTATTAACTGCACACACAAAAGATATTGGATATTTGAAGCAGTAAAATACACGCAAACACAGAGAGAGAGAAAGAAAGAGGGAGAGAGAGTGAGACTGGAGGACTACAAATGAAACTTTGTGACTGAACCTTCTATGATTGATAGCAGAATACATGCATTTTCTGAACTTTTTAACAGCACCATCTCAGACGCTGAAAGAAAAAAAGCCAGAACATATGCACCTTGCTACATTCATCAAATGACCAGATTAGGGAAAGTTGCAAATATGCCTTTGGCTATTGTTTCTGTGACCTTCTTTATTCCATGGGGAAAACTGAGAGTAGCAGCAGCTTTTATAAATACATCTAAGAGAGAACACAGTATAACATTTTGCCTACCTGTATTAGCAGCCATACTATATAGTTGCCATTCCTTTTTGGAGAATATTAAATTGAAGAGATATAGAAACATAGAAAATTGACGGCATAAAAAGACCTCATGGTCCATCTAGTCTGCCCTTATACTATTTCCTATATTTTATCTTAGGATGGATATACAGTGGTACCTCTACTTACAAACTTAATTCGTTCAGTGACCAGGTTCTTAAGTAGAAAAGTTTGTAAGAAGCAACAATTGATCCGATAGGAATCAATGTAAAAGCAAATAATGTGTGCGATTGTGGAAACCACAGGGAGGGTGAAGGCCCTGTTTCCTCCCAGAAGATTCCTAGAGAGGCCCCATGGAAGCTTCTCCCTGCCTTTTCTGGTTCTGTTTCCTCCCAGGAGATTCCTAGAGAGGCCTCACATAGGCTTCTCCCTGCTTTTTCCAGCCTTGTTTCCTCCCAGGAGATTCCTAGAGAGGCCCCACAGAGGCTTCTCCCCACCTTTTCCAGTCCTGTTTCCTCCCAGGAGATTCCTAGAGAGGCCCCACGGAGGCTTCTCCCTGCCTTTTCCGGTTACAGTTTTGGAGGCTCGGGTTTGTAATTGAAAAATGTTTTCTGAGAAGAGGCAAAAAATCTTGAACATCCAGTTTTTATCTAGAAAAGTTTGTAAGTAGACGCGTTCTTAGGTATTGGTACCACTCTATGTTTATCCCAGGCATGTTTAAATATAAAATAATGGACACAAAAGTCCATATTAGTGAGATGTTATTGATCCTAGATTATGATTATATTTCCTCATATGTCTCTGTTAGCCTTCTTTTTCCATGTTTCTTTGTCAATGGTTTCATTGGCTTACTTCTTCTTCTAGAGGGAGGGGAATAGAAATATTCAGGTCAGAGACTTTCAGGCAGTTGTGGTCCTATCTGGAATCACTATATGCCACAACAATAAAACAATCATATTTTTAGCAAAGAAAAGCCTTCGGTCTGCTGGACAATCCCTTTGTTATAGACAAATGTGCATCATGTTACTTATGATTTTTCAGAAAACAGACAAGTGTTGGCATTTGTAATACTGAATATATAATTGCTATGACACAAATAATTGTATCTGTGCGTATGCATACATGATTATGCTTTTGGCAAAAGCTGTCTTTATTGGAAAAGATGGCTCACATCTTGTTATATCAACTCTACTGCAACCTGAAAAACTATATATCAAGCATATCTTAGCTAATGGAGAAAGCCCCCAAAGAGAAACATTTGGGAAGCTAATTTTGACTCATTTTACAACTTTTCTTGACACAGTTGTTAACTGAGTCACTGTAGTTGTTAAGTTAGTAACATGGTACTTAAATAAATCAGGCTTCCCATTGACTTTGCTTGTCAGAAAGTCGCAAAAAGTTATCACATGACACTGGGATACTGCAACCATCATAGATATGAGTCAGTTGCCAAGCATCCAAATTTTGATCATTGGAGAGGTTGCAATGGTGATAAGTGTGAGAAATGGTCATAAATCACTTTTTTCAATGCTGTTGTAACTTTGAATGTTCATTAAACGAAGCATTGTAAGTGAAGGATTACTTGTTGCAGCAGTAGTGAGCTGCTCCTGATTCAGACCAGTTTGGTCAAACTAGTTCTTACCATTCTGCACAGTTTGGTGAACCAGCAAATCCTACCACTGATTGGCCTGCCCCATTCCACCCTGCCCATCCTGCCCCACCCTGCTCTGTCCCACTCTGCCACGCTTCATCCCACGGCACACTATATCACCTTGCCTGCCTTGGCCAGTGGCTAGTCATGTTCATGGCAGCACCCATCTAGTCTTTGGCTCACTCGCCCAAATTACATGGGCCAGACCACACTGATATCTGTGCCTCCCTTTGCTGCAGCCTGCACACAGGCCAACGCAGTCCAACTGATCTCTGTGCCTCCTGGCCCTCGCCCATATCAATTTGCAAAGCTTTCAAGTTACTACAAACAGGAGGGAAGAGAGCTGACAGAATTGCTGATTGTACTACCCTGTTTCCCCGATAGTAAGACACCCCCGATTGTAAGACGTATCGAGGGTTTCAGGGGGGTCGGCTAATATAAGCCGTATCCCGAAAGTAAGACATATGTCTTACTTTCAGGGAAACACGGGGGTATTGCCGAGGGGGGGGAGCCCGGTGACGTCGCTTCCAAGCTCCCCGCGCGCCCTTCGCCTCGCTGCGGCGCCACTGTCTCTTCCCCAGCTTGGCAAAGCAAAGGACGGCGCTGGTCCGAAGCGAGCTGAGCGGGCGGCGGCTTGCAGCGAAGGCGCTCGTCCCAGCAACCGAGTCCTGCCGAGGCTCAGCTGCAAGCGGCCGGCGAGGCCGACCGGCTCCGAGGCGAGCGGCCAGAGCTGCGCCCTCCTTCACCCGCCTCCTTTCCGGCAGGCAGGTGGGGCTGCCCAACTGCGCAGAGCGGCTCCTCCCCTCCAGAAACACGCTTCCCCGACACGCGTCTGCGGCTCCACGCGTGCACGACGCTTGGAGCCCTGAGGTTGAACTTGGAAAAGGGCTCACAAGGCTCTTGTCCCACGGCTGCCCTTCTAGACTCTGGGGAGATGCCTTCGGGAACGCGACCCTTTCAATTTTTTTCCAATGTAAGACATACCCCGAAAGTAAGACGTAGTGGGGCTTTTGGGGGTAAAAAGAAAGTAAGACACTGTCTTACTTTAGGGGAAACACGGTAACTGACACTACATTCCACAAATGTTTATTTTACTGATTGTATCCTAGGTTATCAGAGTCAGAAGGACTCTGATAACCTGGGGGGGAATTATTGACCCCCTCAGAGAGGGTCCGCAACTTGGGCGTCCTCCTCGATCCACAGCTCACATTAGAACAACATCTTTCAGCTGTGGCGAGGGGGGCGTTTGCCCAGGTTCGCCTGGTGCACCAGTTGCGGCCCTATCTGGACCGGGACTCATTGCTCACAGTCACTCATGCCCTCATCACCTCGAGGTTCGACTACTGTAATGCTCTCTACATGGGGCTACCTTTGAAAAGTGTTCGGAAACTTCAGATCGTGCAAAATGCAGCTGCGAGAGCAGTCATGGGCCTACCTAGGTATGCCCATGTTTCACCATCACTCCGCAGTCTGCATTGGCTGCCGATCAATTTCCGGTCACAATTCAAAGTGTTGGTTATGACCTTTAAAGCCCTTCATGGCATCGGACCAGAATATCTCCGAGACCGCCTCCTGCCGCACGAATCCCAGCGACCGATTAGGTCCCACAGAGTTGGCCTTCTCCAGGTCCCGTCAACTAAACAATGTCGGTTGGCGGGCCCCAGGGGAAGAGCCTTCTCTGTGGCGGCACCGGCCTTCTGGAACCAACTCCCCCCGGAGATTAGAACTGCCCCTACTCTTCCTGCCTTCCGTAAACTCCTTAAAACCCACCTTTGCCGTCAGGCATGGGGGAACTGAAACATCTCCCCCCTGGACACGTTTAATTTATGCATGGTATGTCTGTGTGTGTGTCTGTTAGCATATGGGGTTTTTTAAATATTTAAATATTTTAAATTTGTCTGATTGCTTATGATTTGTTTCTACATGTTGTTAGCCGCCCCGAGTCTTCGGAGAGGGGCGGCATACAAATCTAAGTAATAAATAATAAATAAAATAAATAAGGAGGGGTGTGGGTTTCACAGCCCACCAACATGGTTCCTTGGAGAATGTGATTTAGGACACATCCAGTGAGGAGGGGGAAAATAGGGTCATGAAGAGCACATAACCTATGTGAGCTCAGTTCTGACTGCATCGGAATATTGCCGAAATGTCGCTCCTAATAAATGGCTATATTTCTTTTGAGGTTTGGCTCATGGCTCATGAACTAATTAGAGCATCTTTCAGAAACTTCACAGCCTGCTTGCCT
The DNA here is from genome assembly GCF_031021105.1 of Erythrolamprus reginae. Classification (NCBI taxonomy): domain Eukaryota; kingdom Metazoa; phylum Chordata; class Lepidosauria; order Squamata; family Dipsadidae; genus Erythrolamprus; species Erythrolamprus reginae. The sequence continues at coordinate 150,543,848 of NC_091952.1, read as the reverse complement.
GCCTTCACTGCAGCCTACCACACCAGCCACATGGCCCAACTTATCTCCACACCCCACCCTCTCTGCTCACTGTGGCTACCCATGAGAGTAATCCACCTTTCAGACCTGGCTCTCACCATCCTTCCACCCACATGTCACCCTCTCACTCTTCACCTTGGGTCAGGGTCTGGGGGACATGCCAGTCCATGGCACTGGCCTTCCCTGGGGCCTCTATCCATATGCTTCCCATTCACACTTTGCCTTGGGTTAGGGGACCTGCCAGTCCCTTGCTCTGATGATTGACATTCTAAACCAAAGTTCTCTTCTTTCAAATGCACTGCAAGCAAGAAAAAGACATCATAAAGGTTGAAAAACTTGTGATAAGATCAATTAAAGCATTTGAAATGCTTATAAAGAAAAACGGGGCATATGAAAAAAAAGTGGATGAATTACTTCAAAAATATAAAATTTGTACAAAATAATTTGTTAGTCCTCCTCGGGAAAGACTTATAGAAACTATCGTAAGAAATTTGAAGAAAAGACTAATGGACTGTGAACAGTTAAAAACAGGTAGCCTCTAGCCAGATAGAACTAATTTACAATTCCTCAATTTTTTGGAGTCAGATTACTGGAATATTGAAGAATTGGTAGTTCCATGGAAAGCAGCTGAAGAACAATTGCTTTCATTTAGTGACATCTTTAATTACAAAATTAATATTAATGATTATAGTGATTTTGTGGGAAATGTTTCAAAAGATTCCCAAAAATATACAATTGCCAGTATTCAAAAAGCAAAAAATATTATCAGAACAATTGCTGTAAGTTGAGCAGAAGCAGAAAGGTTTTTTTCTAAAATGAACATATGCTCAGAAAAGAGAAGTCGCCTAACTATTTCCAACATAACAAACCTAATGACCATTAGTATAATTGGCCTACCTATAAAAGAATGGGACCCTATTCCTGCGATCAAAAAAAGGTTATGAGTACATCACAAAGCTGATAATGCTTGGGGGGTTAAGAATGAAGAAAAATGAAAGTGAGGACCCCAATGACACAGCAATTTGGAAATTTCTTAAACCTAAATATTACTTGCATTTGTGTACCTCTTATTGTTTTGTGTACCTCTTTTATTGTTCTTATGTAAATATTAAACTCATGAAATAAGCTTCCTTTTGGTATATCTTTTTTTAGGCAAAGAGGTGACGTCAAGTTGGCCATGCCCACCCAGTCACATGACCAACCAGTCACATGACCAACCAGCCATGCCCAACCATGCCCACCCAGCCAATCATTAGGGCAGAGAACCAGTTGTTTAAAAAATTGCAGGCCACCACTGTGTAGCAGGGAAGGAAGATTGTATGCAGCAGTGATGGATAATCTTTTTGTTGTTGCGTGCCAAAAGTGCACGTGCATGCATACCACAGCATGCATGCACACCAATAATGCAATGTGTGTATGATCCTGCCCCCACACGCACAGGGAACCAACTTCCCCTTGATATCCATACTGCTCCCACCCTGCTTTGCCGGCAGGCCTGGGGGCCATAAATTTACATCTTCAATGGCCAATTATATGGTGTGTATGTATATGAGTGTGACCGCCATTTCTTATAATAACTTTTTTTAAGGGGTTTTAGTTTGTTAATGTTTTAGCCTTAGATAATGTTCGACTTCTTTTACTGCTTTGTATCTGTTTATTGTATTCATACTGTTATTGTAAGCTGCCCTGAATCCAGGGGTGGGCAGCAGGCAGGATGGGGTGGAACGCAGTTCCACCGGTGGAAATGAACATGTGTGTGCAGCTCCAGCTGATCAGCGGCTGTCATTTCCTGGACTACTGGTCTCAGCTTGGCTATCCTTTTTCCCCCTGCTGCTGCGTCTGTGCTTCTTGCTTTTTTCCTCTTCCTCCCTTCCTGGCCTTGGACGAGCTTGCCTCTCTCCTGCCTGGCTCCCCTCCAGCCTTACGCGGCCACCTCCCACCTGAGGTGCAAGCAGAAGGCATGGGTGGAAGTGGCACTGGCAGCATTTATGCTTCTGGCAGCACTCGTTCCTCTAGCTACTCAGCCAGAGGCGGGGGGGGGGAAGACCCAGGAAGGAGAGCGCGGGAAACGCGAAGCAAATTGTCACCCCAGCAAGTGTCACTGGTAAGGTTGTAAGTCAAGGACGATGATGATCGTTCAAGCCACCCACCTGGCCAGCAAGCCACTCCTGCCCAGTCACATGACCATTAAGCCAAACCCACAAAATAAGCCATACCCACAGTGTGGCAGTAAAAATTTTGGCTGCCTATTACTGCCTGAGTCCTTCGGGTTTGGGCGGCATAGAAGACCCCCCCCCCATGTATGCCCACACGTGTCCCACTTGCACTCCCACCATGCATGTGTGGCAGGGACCCCAAAACCATCTGGCTGGTGGAAGGCGTGCACACATGCACAGTAGACCTGAGTTGGGGTGACAGCTTGCGTTCCCCCAGAGAAGGCTATGCGTACCATAGGTTCACCATCAACCGACGGTTTAAAAAGCAGCTCTAGAAAAGTGAGGATTAAAAATCAGAGGCAATAGATGGATGACCAAGCTAGCTTAGAATATATAAGATCCAGAGGCAGACTTTGGCTGACTCTGCTCCCCGCAAAAAAAGTCTATCATTTATTATTATCTACAATTATGGCAGGATATTACGCTTCAAATGTATCTTAAGTAAAGTTGCAAGGTTGTTTCCTTTGTAGGTGGATGGTTTAAGTGAGTAACTCAGCCTAGACATTTCTCGGCACAAAACAGCAATGATGAGAAATAGATGGCTCCTTGGAGAGTCTTTCATGGGATAGAAAGCAGCTCAAGTAAGATGAATGAGCTTCCAGCCTCCAGCTACAAACAGCCAATATACAGGTGATGTCAATTTGTACAGTTGAAAGTCATGGATTTGATTATGGCAGAGTATTAAGGCCAAGAGGAAAATCTAATTTGCTGCTGCATCAGTAACTCGGTGCTATAATCAAATGAAGAGGGGAGGGGAAAACGGAAAAAAATTAGCCAGGGAGGAATATATTAAAATGGAAGCAAAAGATGAAAAACTGATTATGGTGATGGTTTTGCAGACTACTTTCTTCTGAGTCTAAGACTGTAAAAAAGGCTTTATTTATCTTTGTTGTTGTTGTCATCTCATCAGTTTTCTAGCATTTTTTTTGTCAGCTCATTTGAAACCTTAGGATATTCAAGCAGTTCTTTTAGAGCAGTCTGTATTTGCTGTCAAGAGAATTATTTGTACACTTGAGGGGGGGGAAGCTGATAAAGTCTTATGAATGTGGCTCAGCTGCGGTGGATGATGAATAAGGAATAATTTAATGAAAGTGTAAGCCTTGGGACTGTTTGGATTTATTTAGATATTTTTTTTCCCATTGTGGAACCTACAGAAGCTATTGCAAGATCCTGAGACTTCTCTCCTGCAAACATTGAAAAGATCCAGCTCTGTTTACCTTCAGCAAGATAGCTGATCGATGGATACCCACTGCCACACCTAAGAGCCATTTTAGAACTGCTTCTTTATAAACTGATAAGTGAATATGGGGCGATTTGCCATTGCAAATGTAAACAGGTTCCAGTTGAGTTTGCAAAAGGTTCTGAGACACTGGATCTGAAATGAAGTGACAGGGTAGGACAGGTGCATGACATCTGGTGACTCATTCCTACATTCAAAGGTCCTTCCCCCCCCCCCTTCCTAGAACAGTACAATTTACTCAACAGTCAAATAGTTATTTTTCTGGAATTGGGAAATTATAGTAGTTCTTTCTCTCCACCCCATCCAAGTGATCCATCAATGGCCATTGCAGGCAGCACAATTCTAAAGGCTGACAAGGAACATTTACAACAGCCGTTATGTGGGGAATTCTGGGAGTTGAAATCCACAAGTCTTAAACTTACCAAGACCCTTGGGCTAGTCTGAAAAGTATATTTTTTAAAAAAATTTAAAGAACTCAAATCTAAAACTCAAATCGTATGGTATCTCAGGATCCCTCCATGGCTGGATAACTGTGTTCCTATCAAACAGGCAACAGGTTGTCAAAGTGGGGAGCGCCATATCTAATCCTGTCCCGGTTAACAGCAGCTTACTTGGACCAATGCTCTTCATACTCTATATCAGAGGTCCCCAACCGCCGGTCCACGGACCGGGACCGGGGCATTGGGGTTTTCCAGCCAGTCCGCGGCGCCGCTGCCCTCCCGGCAGAGGACATTATGCAGGACAGGGTGGGGCGTCGGGCAGGGCGGGGAGAATCAGGAGGCTCCTTTGGCGGCTGGGGGCTGCCTGGCTTTGGCTGGGGGGGAGTTAGGAAGGTCCTACTTCTCCCCCCCCCAGCCAAAAACTCAAAGCCTATCTGCTGGATATGGGCGATGAGCGGGACGAGCGGTGCCGAAGCCGGTGGCTGTGGCAGCTGCGGCAAGAGGCTTCCGCGCCACTCTGTCCCACTCATCGCCCGTATCCAGCAGATAGGCTTTGAGTTTTTGGCTGGGGGGGGACTTAGGAAGGTCCTACTTCTCCCCCCCCCCCAGCCAAAAACTCAAAGCCTATCTGCTGGATACGGGCGATGAGTGGGACAGAGCGGCGCGGAAGCCTCTTGCAGCAGCTGCCACAGCCACCGGCTTTGGTGCCGCTCGTCCCGCTCATTCCCCGTGTCTGGCAGAAGCTGCTGCCCGAGTGCTCTTGGCCGGCGGGATTCAAAGTGCTGGGGTGGGGGGTGTCCTGACAGCCCCCCCACCCCAGTGCTTCGCCTCCCGCTGGGACACCCCCCACCCCAGCACTTTGAATCCCACCGGCCAAGAGCACTCGGGCAGCAGCTTCTGCCAGACACGGACAATGAGCGGGACGAGCGGCGCCGAAGCTGGTGGCTGTGGCAGCTGCTGCAAGAGGCTTCCGCGCCGCTCTGTCCCACTCATCGCCCGTATCCAGCAGATAGGCTTTGAGTTTTTGGCTGGGGGGGGACTTAGGAAGGTCCTACTTCTCCCCCCCCCAGCCAAAAACTCAAAGCCTATCTGCTGGATACGAGCGATGAGTGGGACAGAGTGGCGCAGAAGCCTCTTGCAGCAACTGCCACAGCCACCGGCGCCGCTCATCCCGCTCATTCCCGTGTCTGGCAGAAGCTGCTGCCCGAGTGCTCTTGGCCGGCGGGATTCAAAGTGCTGGGGTGGGGGGTGTCCTGACAGCACCCCCACCCGTGCTTCGCCTCCCGCTGGGACACCCCCCACCCCAGCACTTTGAATCCCGCCGGCCAAGAGCACTTGGGCAGCAGCTTCTGCCAGACACGGACAATGAGCGGGACGAGCGGCGCCGAAGCCGGTGGCTGTGGCAGCTGCTGCAAGAGGCTTCCACGCCGCTCGTCCCACCCATTGCCCATATCCAGCAGAAGCTGCTGCCCGAGTGCTCTTGGCCGGTGGGATTCAAAGTGCTGGGGTGGGGGGTGTCCTGACAGCACCCCCACCCCAGTGCTTCGCCTCCCGCTGGGACACCCCCCACCCCAGCACTTTGAATCCCGCCGGCCAAGAGCACTCAGGCAGCAGCTTCTGCTGGATACGGGCGATGGGTGGGACGAGCGGCACGGAAGCTGGTGGCTGTAGCAGCTGCTGCAAGAGGCTTCCGCGCCGCTCTGTCCCACTCATCACCCGTATCCAGCAGATAGGCTTTGAATTTTTGGCTGGGGGGTGGAGAAGTAGGACCTTCCTAACTCCTCCCCCAGCCAAAATCACAAAGCCAGGCAGCCCCCAGCCGCCAAAGGAGCCTCCTGATTCTCCCCGCCCTGTGGAGAAGTGTGGAGAGCTGCGTCACTAAGCTCCACCCCTCCATAACCCCACCCCCATATGACCAAAGCCCCCCACACACACCGGGTCATGGAAAATTGGTCTAGCTTAAAGCCGGTCCCTGGTGCAAAAAAGGTTGGGGACCTCTGCTCTATATAAATGATCTTTGCGATCACATTACAAGCAACTGTGTTCTCTTTGCCGATGACGTAAAACTTTTCAACACCACCAATAACACACCTACTCTCCAAAAAGACCTTGACTTTGTGTCTGAATGGTCAAATATCTAGCAACTCCAAATCTCAACCAAAAAATGCTGTGTCCTACACATTGGCAAAAAGAATCAAGCTGAACAAACAAGACTTTACAGACAACCATCACTCCATAAAAGACCTTGGAATACTCATATCAAATGACCTAAGTGCCAAAGTCCACTGCAATAACATCGCCAAAAAGGCTTCAATTGTTGTTAACCTAATCCTTCGTAGCTTCTGCTCCGGTAATCTCACACTACTAGCAGAACATACAAAACTTTTGCCAGACCAATCCTTGAATACAGCTCATCTGTCTGGAACCCACACTCTAGAAAATGTCCAGAGATACTTCACTAGAAAAGCCCTCCACTTCTCCACTCGCAACAGAATACCCTACGCAACTAGACTTCATTCCATCCCCTAGCCTAATGTTTCTCTCTTACTGGTATCATGTACAGTATATAAACATTGTTATATCTTTGTATACTACCAATATGTACTTGACAAAATAAGACAGACAGACAGACAGGCAGGTAGGTAGGTAGATAGATAGATAGATTGCAGTGGTAAATCACATCACTACTGGTATCAAGAAATTGCACTATCCATAAAGTCACTATATTTTATTGCACCTTTTTTTATAAAGTTCAAGGTCCAACTCTCAAACAGCAGAGTTGTCATTTTTCAAACACAATCTATGCATGCCATTGGCTTCAGATTTCATCCATAGAAACAGATTGCCCATTTAGTTAATGCATCAGCATTAACACTGTCAGCTCCCAGACCATCCATTTTCAATGATTAAACTGGTCAAATGCACAACATATATAATCACAAACTTAGCATATAATTAATTCAGCCAAGCCCAGTTCTTGCATTCTTGCACAAGGGCTAACATCTAAATTGTCACAGTCTCCCTTGTTACTCTTCATGAGTCAAAGATAATGTAGCCATCACTCTCAAATGGAGCCACATGGTCATTCCCCATTATCCAACATCTAGAAATGCTTGAATTAAATTTTGATTAGCTTAGCAAATGTGTACACATCCAAACACCCACAATATCCTGATGTCATCGCCTTCAATGCCCACCTGGTCCATGGGTGCTTCTGGGTACAATTTAAAGCATTGTCACTTATAAAACACTCCATTTTCAGGATTGTCTCCATCTCATTGTTTCCCTTTTAAGTCAAGCCAGAGACTCATGCTGTGATCTATTAAAGAATGTCATGCAGTATGACCCAAAAAAGTGGCCTTTCTTTGTTGTGGTAGTTATGGTTATGGTTTGGATGTCATGTCCTGAGATTAAACTGGCCACGCATCTGTTTCTCTGTTTCAGAAACTTTTAAAGATTTGGAGGTGTTCCTTGGCATATGTTGTGCTTGGCTTGCAGCCAGGCTCTCTGGCCACGGACTTTGAGTCCTCTGGGTACGGCCAGCCTGTTTGGCTGCAGGGAGAGTCAGAGAGCGAGCCAGAGGAAGAGAGAGAGTCTAGGGGGGTGAGGAACCTACAGAGACTATAGACTCCGCAACAGGGGATGTGCAGGCTGCAACTGGGGATTTGAAGCCCCCAACTGGGGCTGGTCAGTGTCTGAGAATGAGGAAATAAGGGACCCAATCCTGAATGCCCGGGTCAAAAGAATGAGGGACAGACAGGAACAGTTAAGGAAGATACGGACAAAGAAGTAAGTGCAGCTGTGCATAATAAGCACTCCCTGAGAGTATTTAAGGGGAGGAGTTTGAGAATGCTCTTTGCAAGCAGTCAACGTTTAAACCTTTGAAAGAAAAACAGCCTAAACAGTCTGACAAACTTGGATTACTTACTGGTCAGTTCTGGGGTTAAATTCTTGCGAAGGACTGTTGGCTGGGAAGCACTATTGTGGGAGGCATCCTCTTATCAATTTGGCCACACACCTGGACTTTGGTGAAGATAGACACTTTGTTTAAATGCAGCGTTTGTGAAGAAACAGACGTCTCATAAAAATAACTTTGCTCTGTGTAATAGAACTATGTGTGTTTGAGTTTACATTTTTTTTGGCTAATTTTTGGCTGCTGCTGGGCAGGACAGAACAGCATAGGGATTGGAAAGTTATGTTTGAACTGTGTCATGTTATTTCATTGTGGATTGGGTTTTGTCTTGGTTGTCATAATTGTTTTCTGTTGTTCATTTTATATATTGTTTTTGTACTGTCATGGCAAGGTGGGCAGCCATAAAAATCAAATCAATAGATTTAATCAGTGATGTTTACATCTCCCATGTTTCTCCTTTCCTGAGTAACTAAAGCATGCTCTACCTAGCCTAACCAATCTTGGTAATAATAATAATAATAATAATAATAATAATAATAATAATAATAATAATAATAATAATTATTATTATTATTATTATTATTATTATTAATTAGATTTGTATGCCGCCCCTCTCCGTAGACTTGGGGCGGCTCACAGCAATGATAAAAACAATATATAATGACAAATCTAACAGTTAGAATCTAAAATACCAATAATACATTTTAAAAATCTAAAAAACAAGAAACCCCAATATATAAAAAACATACATACAGTCATATCATGCACAGAAAACTACATAGGCAGGGGGAGATGTTTCAGTTCCCCCACGCTTGACGACAGAGTTGGGTTTTAAGGAGTTTACGAAAGGCAAGGAGGGTGGGGGCAGTTCTAATCTCTGGAGGGAGCTGATAATAATAATAATTTATTAGATTTGTTTGCCGCCCCTCTCTGAACACTCGGGGTGGCTCACAACATAACAGCAATACAATATAAATACACATCTAATATTAAAGATTTAAAAACTAATTTAAAATACATTGTTATAAAAACATATCTGCTACACAATCATACACACTCCGCCCAACTGAACATAAACATAATAGTGGTCAAGAGAAAAAAAAGGAGGGGGGGAGATTATTCCCCCCACGCTTGGTGGCAGAGGTGAGACTTCAACATTTTGCGGAAGGTGAGGAGGGTGAGAGCAGTTAGAATCTCTGGGGGGGAGTTGATTCCAGAGAGCCGGGGCCGCCGCAGAGAAGGCTCTTCCCCTGGATCCCGCCAGACGGCATTCTTTGGTCGACGGGACCCAGAGAAGGCCGACTCTGTGGGACATAATCAGCCGCTGGGATTCGTGCTCTTTTTGGGGGGAGACACCTCTCCAGGTGACGCTTCACCTCTCTACCTTTGTTCATCCTTTTCTATTGTATCAACTATCATGTTTCCCTGAAAATAATAGATAAACAATATATACATAAACAACTATGTATAACTATGAAAATAATACATAAACAAAAGATACAGCTTGGACTGGCCAAGCTGTATCTGTTGGGGCTGCCCTTGGTGTGGCTGCCTGATGTCTCACTGCCGGGAGCCTGGGAAGTGTAAGCAAGGCCAGGGGAGAAAGGAAGTACAGGCAAGGTTTCCCTCCCCAGGAAGAGTCTAGCTCAATCGCCATCCTGTCCAGGGATTCCCAAGGCAGAGGGGCTTCCCTGTCATGCCGGTGGGCACTCTGGCCAGTCAGTGCTCAGTAGGGGGAACCATGGGGAGATCGGAGCAGAAAGGAGCATTGGGGCAAGGAGAGGCCTCAAATGACCATCACCTAGAGCAGGAAGTGCACTCGCAGAGCAGCCACTGCCCTGGCTGGGGTTTGGAAGCCGCAGAACCAGATTTGAAGAAAGGCTTCTGCTGCTTTTCTTGCATGCATCCAAAAGCAGAAACAGCAGAAGTCTTTCATTCATTCTCTCCCCAAACTCCAGCTCTGCAGCTTCCAAACCCCAGCTAGGGCAGCGGCCAGTGCACTTCGGTGACGGCTGGGACTGGAACTAAACAGACTCCAGTAAGATGCTCTGCCTCTGGTGGCATTTTGAAACACGCTCCTGCCTGTGAAGCAGCAGAAGCCAAGAGGTCTGGATCAACACTATGGAGCCGGCGGGATAGATGGAGCCCCATTCCCCCATCCCCTGCCCCACAGAGACAGTTCCACGATCGCCACCCACTGCACTCCCAAAATAATAAGCATCCCTGATATTAAGGCCAAGGCCATATTTCGGGGTTCAAAAAAAATAAGGCCTCTCTTATTTTCGGGAAAGCATAGTATACATGCAGAATACATAAATACATCCATTGCTTTGAATAGGTATTGAATTTAGAGGATGTCTTAATAGCTTTTGTTCCTTGTGGACCAAACCTCCACTCAATGCCAACTCTGCCTTTCATAAAGTCTCCATAATCTATTACTACATACAGTATGTACCCAATATAACTTGTTCCCATCTGATGAGGTTCTGCCTCTTCACTCAGAAATATCCCGCTGATTTCAATAGCATTCTCTCCATTACCACTGCCATGTTTTATTTGAAATTGCAGCATCCCATGAGTAAAAAACAATATTTCTGAGCACAAGAGTACTATCACCTTCATTTGCTTGAGACACTTTGCTGAGTTGAAGTCACATGAGCAGCCATCCAGAAACACCAATTGGTACAGCTCGTTCTGTTTCAGTATGATCAAGGAAGACTTTGCAGGCATCTCTCTCTTCAGATTTAGAAACGCTAAAGACCATAGTCAGAAGTTCTGATCTCCTTCATGTAACCTCTGTTCAATGGGACTTTCATTGGTCTCATCCATGGATGTCAAACTCAAGGGACACATCAGGGTTGTGTTTGATCTTGGGAGGCCAGGGTGGGTGTGGTGGGCGGGCATGGCCTGCTCGAGGTCACTGTCGGGGCTGCCTCTGGCAGCCAGAGGGCTCTGTCAGTGAAAACAGGCTCCTAAGCTCTGTTTCCGGCTGCAACGGCCTCCGGTAGCCCTTTGCCAGCGAAAACGGAATTCAGGAGGGCCACAAGTTTGACAGTCCTGATCTAGCTATTTAAATTAGTGGCTTATCTCCAAACACACATTTTAAAACTTCAAATGAGCATTTTAAATGTATATTGACATTTTTGAACTGCCAAAATAATGCCATTCTGGAATCTGGAACACAGCATATAGTTACATTCCAATTCAAGTATTAGGTCTGATCAAGTCAGATCATATTGGAATTTGTAGAGCTCTTTTTCAACCATACCTTGCTGCACTTAAAAGTATAAGAAGAAAGACACAGCAAATGTTCAGTACAATTGGCTAGTAAGTAGAAAACCTGTTTCCATCTTTCTATCTTTTAGCCAAATATTTGGATGACTGACATGTAAGAAATTGATAAACATCCATTGTATAAGGAAATTCACCAGAAGAAATTATTGTATAAAAATCAGCTAATGACTTATTGTTTCCTTTAAGTTTAAAAGGCTGCTTGAAAGTCAAATCAAACTCCAACAGAGATGGGGAAATAGCTGAATCCAGTATGATTGCCAGAAAATTACTAGCATTTCAGGCAGAAAGAATGGCTATCATAAAATCTGCATATGTGAGATTGGCAATTATGTCTGTTATGTAAATAGTGATTAACAATTATCATAGCGATAAGCAAAAAGCATGTTTTTGGTAAGGTACATTACGTATGATCTGTTATCCATAAAACACTACCAATCATTGCTTAACAAAAGCTGCACCAAATTTGTCACCTTTTGTATGTTCAATGAATTTCCCACCACTTTTCCAGGCATTCAAGAAACTGATCCCACTGGAGATTTTGTCTTTACTCTTGAAGGATCAGTAATAGTATTCTTCCAATTATCAAATATGAAGCCCTCATCCTTACATTAAGCTACATTCATATTCCTTTGGTTAAAGCATCTATACCAGGGGTCCCCAAACTTTTTACACAGGGGGCCAGTTCACTGTCCCTCAGACTGTTGGAGGGCCGGACTATAAAAAAAAACTATGAACAAATCCCTATGCACACTGCGCATACCTTGTTTTAACATTAAAAAACAAAATGGGAATGTACTATTTAGAGGGGGGGAAGAAGTCTGAAATTCATACATGTTTATGTTTTGTTTTTAATTTTCTTTTGTTAACATCTGATTGGCTAAACAAGGTTTTCTTGGTTTATAGAAAAATGTATAAAATATTTATAGAAAAATATATAAAGAAGGAAGCACTTTGGCATAATGATTAATAAGTTGGAAATATAATTGGTGTTGTACTTTTTGAAGGAACATTAAGGAGGGAATTTAATTAAAAGAAAAGTATGTACCTGGATGACAACATTAGAAAAAAAACTTTTGCAACTTTTTTGATGATTGATATTAGTTACTGACAAAATACCGCATTTTATTCAGGGAAAATTAGATGGTACATTGTATTGGTTGAATGTATGTTGAGAAAAATTTTAAAAAATTTACACCCCCGCCCAAAAAAAGTCCTTCCTTCCTCCGCCCCCTCCATTCATTTCATTCTTCCTTCCTTCTTTGTTCCCTCCATTTCTTCTTCCTTCCTTCCTTCCTTCCTTCCTTCCTTCCTTCCTCCTTTCCTTCCTTCCTTTTCCTGCCATTTCTCCTTCTTTCCCTCCCTCCCTCCTTCCCACTTCTCTTCCCTCTCCCCTTTTCCCCTTCTTTCTCATTTGTTTTTTTCCCTCTCCCTCGTTCTTTCCCTCCATCATTTTCTCATTTTTCTCTCTCACATTCCCTCCCCCCTCACTTGTTTTCTCTCCTTCTCTCTCTTGCTTTCTTTCTCTCTCTCTCTCCTTTTCTTCTCTCTTCCTTCCTCTCTTCTTTCTTTTTCTGCCCTGCAACACGTCGCGATGCAGTCGGCTGCAAGCAGAAGCTCCCAAGACGGTGGCACCGACGTCGGGTCGCAGTACATTGCTGGCGCTGGCCTGCTGGCTGGCCCAGGACGGAGGTGCCAGCCCCATGCCCAGCGCAGCGCCAGCAATGTACGGCGTCCTGCAACACATCAAGCAGCCGCCGCCGGTGCCTTGCAGCCAACCGCTCCACCGCCGCCTTACGACTACTGCTGTGCCCTCCCGCTTGACCCACGCTGCGCCACCTTCGTGGCTTGCCCTGCTGCCCCGCGCCCACCAGAGCTCCCGGTGCAGCCGAAGCGCGGGGCGGAGTAGGCGGCGGCGGCGGCTGATTCAGGCCCACCCCCGAGCTGAGCTTCCTTCGAGGCAAAACTGCAAAGCTCACCTGCCGCCTCGAAGGAAGCTGAAGGAAGCTCAACTCAACGAGGACCGGCTGTTGGTCCCTTGAAGTGCCGCTGCCCACTGCAGAGATCCCTTCGCCCGAACGGAGGCGGCGGGCTCAAGGGACCAAGAGCCGGTCTTTCTCGGCGCTGAATTGTTGCAGCCTCTGAGTCCGCCTCCGGGTGAAGGGATCTCCTCAGGGAGAAAGGAAGGAAGCCAAAGGAAGGAAGCCAAAGGAAGCTCAGCTGAAGGAGGGCCGGCTGTTGGTCCCTTGAAGCTGCCACCGCCACCAACGCCCACTGCGGAGATCCCTTCGCCCGAACGTAGGCGGCGGCAGGTTCAAGGGACCAACAGCTGGTCCTCGTTGAGCTGAGCTTCCTTTGGCTTCCTTCCTTTCTCCCCGAGGAGATCCCTTCGCCCGGAGGCGGAGTCAGAGGCTGCAACAATTCAGCGCCGAGAAAGACCGGCTCTTGGTCCCTTGAGCCCGCCGTCGCCGCCTCCGTTCAGGCGAAGGGATCTCTGCAGTGGGCAGCGGCAGCTTCAAGGGACCAACAGCCGGTCCTCGTTGAGCTGAGCTTCCTTTGGCTTCCTTCGAGGCGGCAGGTGAGCTTTGCAGCTTTGCCTCGAAGGAAGCCAAAGGAAGCTCAGCTCGGGGGCGGGCCTGAAGCAGCCGCCGCCACCTACTCCGCCCCGTGCTTCGGACGCGCCGGGGTCAAGTAAGCCGGGCTAGGCCCGTCGCCCCCGGCTCCAAGCGCGGGGCCTGGGCGGCGGGCAAGCATCGGGAGGGCCTCCCCGTTGCCTGGCCGGGACGGTGTGGCCGTTAACAAGTTAGTGCGCGGGGGTCCTGATAAATTGTTTACTGCCCCCTCCAGACACTCTTGCAGGGCTTCCAGGCTCCCTGCGGGGCAGCGAAGAAGCAAAAAAGCAGCACTCTCCCGCTCTCTCTCTCCCTCTCTTTCTTGCTTTATTTTTCTCTCTCACTCCCTTTCTATGTCTCCCTCTTTCTCTCTCTCTCTCTCCCTCTCCGCAGCACACACCCCCCAACACCAAAAGTGCCCAAACGCGCGCAAACTTCACCGATGCAAAAAAAAAAAAAAAAAAGCAGGAGGGACCAAGACCGTCTGCAGCTGAGTGTCTGGAGAGGAGGCGGAAAGCCAGGGGGGGGGAGGAAAGCAATTGGCCAATATCTTTCTCGCCTTTAGGGAGAGGAACTGTTGCTGCTCTGCCATAGGGTGCTTTCCTGCCCGCCCCCTGGCTTTCCTCTTCCTTGCCGCCGCCAGACGCTCAGCAGCAGAGTGGAGGGGAGATTCGGGAACTTAGTATATTATATGGTAAAATCTTGCACGCTGCTGCGGGCCGGGTAAATAGCCTCAGCGGGCCGCATCCGGCCCGTGGGCCGTAGTTTGGGGACCGCTGATCTATACTTACAGCATCAACTTTTTTCTCTATATACGAGTTGTACAATAATCACCATTCCCATTCATTCTTGTATCTCCGGAAGGTTCAATCCAGTTTTCTGTACATTCCTATCAGCATCACTAAACAGAATAATTTTTCCCCTTGGATCATATTTGAAATCAGTTTTTCTCAAAACGCTTTTTCATTATCACTACTGTATTCATTGGAATTCAAGACATAACTGATCTATTGATTCTTAGTTTGTGGTTTGCTATGGATGCCACTGGTCGCAGTCTTCTATGTCCTATTAGTTAGCAAAGATAGCATAGGTAGGCCTCAGATTATGATTTGTTCAACAACTCTTCAGTTATGATGATACTGAATGAAGGGGACTTACAACCTGTCCCCAAAGTTGCAGCTATTGCAATATCCCCATAGACATGTGAGCACAATTTGGATGATTGGCAAAAGACTTGCAATTACAATGGTTGAAAGATGCCACGAGTCTGCGGAGAGGAGCGGCATACAAATCTAAATAATAAATAAATAAATAAAATGTGATTACCATTTGCTATTTACTGCTGGCTTTCCACAAGGGATGTTAATGGGGAAGCCAGCAGGGAAGGTTGCAAGTCACTCCTCTAAGTTGCCCCATTTGTAGAAAGTCCTGGGTTTTATATATATATATATATATATAAAGGATAAAACCTTTTTAGTGGGAATACACCTTAGGCTTGTTGGATACAGTAAATACTGACTGCCATTACTGAGTAAGGCTTTCATCAATCAAAAATTGTATACACTGTTTTTTAGTAAAATAAAAGTAGAGTTCGGTTCTAGGATTGTTGACAAATAACAGAGAAGGCTGAATTGCAGTACCTACTTTATCTTGTTTGAGTCTTCAAAAGAAAAAAAAAGCTATGATGAGGTAGCTGTAACATTGACAGGCAAGACAGGAGAGGGATAAGGGTCAAACTCACAAAGGAGAATGTCAAAGACAACTCAGACAATTTGAACGTGTTCAAGTTACAGGATGCAAGTCTTTTGATGCTTTAAACCCATCTCACATATATCAGACTGTACTCTGAAAAAGTGTTCCTTTTTAAAACTAGAACCTACTTTAGAATATTATATACAAGTCATCTCATTTACATGGTCTTTATCACATACAAATTACAGTAGCTTCACAGTAAACACAAATCTAATAAATAAATAAATAAATAAATAAACAAACAAACAAAAAACAGTATTTCAAAGAAAAATAAAATCATAGGACTAGTCCTACCATTACTAAAACTCAGAAAATATGCCCTCCTAAGGATGATTGTATGTCAGCTTCTGTAAGTGTCTTAAGGTAATATTTCAGTGTGTTATCCCATTACATAAATCCATTTTAATTAGATTATATCCTTTTTCTAGATGAATATACTGCACACAGATGCAACTTCAGTTTTTTCCCCCTTACTGCATTATGATGTTAAGCTGGAATTGGAGACAAAAACCAAACCTTGAAACACTGTAATATGCCATTCCAAGTTTCAAACTCATCACATCCTTGATAATACATCTGATCAGTTCAATAACTGATCCTTTGTTCAAGACAATTAAGATTCCCTGCCCTTGCATAACCTATGAGTAGGATTCCCCATGCTACACCTCCAATCTCAAATTCCCAGTGCTCCCGGCACTCTTGCCAGCAACAAAAGCAATTCTCTGCTTTCCTTCTACCTTCTAAGGATGTAGTTGCATAATTGGCCATGTGGTGCCTGCCATTTTGCCCATCCCATTCAGATCTTACCAGGAAGAGCCACTGGTATGCTTAGAAGTGCCAATGCCATCCTTGCCGTTAGGAGATCTGGACCTGTCGGAACCAGACCAGAACCGCTCTGAAGGGGCGGGGGAGACACCTGTCAGCAAGCTGGGGGGTGGGGAGAAGCAAAATCCCCAGGGAGCCGACAAAGTCCTCTCGGCCTGCAACAACAGAAGACGATGCTAAGAGTCATCCTAGCTGGAGCAGCCATGAACGGCTGGATTGTTTTTGAATGATTGAAATCATCTGGGAAGGAGATGCAAGATTATGTTCTGGACAGCGGAAGAGATGGGAAGTAAAAGCCAGTGAGTGTTGCTGCCGACAGAAGCTTGACTTTTTTGAGAATTTTTTTGAGAATTTTAAAGGAAACGAAAGATTAAAGGAAGTGTAGAAAGTGGCTATCTAGCCAACAGAGGACCATAGAGACATTAAGGAAAAAGGTGGAACTGAAACCGACACCCACATTTTGAGAACTAGAGTTTTTTAGAGTTATAAAATGAACTTGGTTGTTTAAGAGATGAGTGAAAAAGTTTGGAGAATGTTTTGTTAAGATGGATTTAAAATACAGATGAATATTATGGAATGTGGAAGCAGCCTTGAGGAGTGGTAAAACAATGCTGCTTCTGGAATCAGTGAAACTAAGGTATGGATACATAGTAAGCTGAAGTTCCCCCTTAAACTTAAACAGTGGTTCCAGCTAAAACTTAACATGTTTTTTCCAGTGTGTGTGTGTTGTGTGTGCAAGAACATTTGTTCCGTTTATAACAGTACATGCAATAGATGGCAACTGCCATCAAAACCCATTGGTCTATCAATGGTTTAAATGCCTGGATTCACAACGCAAGATTCTATTGTAATTTGCAGGCTTCACTGAAATCTTTAAAGTGATCTGATTGTCTGCAAACAAAAAAAACTGAGGAATGATGCAACAAGCCAGATCTTGGCCTATGAATGTGAAGGCTGTAGTAGATCACCTGATGGATCTGTCTTAGAAATCATCTCCACTTTTATTTTTAGATCATTCTTAAAATACTGTATTCCTTTCTATCTTTCTATCTATCTTTCTAAGATAAAAAAATTCCTTTCTATCTTTAACCTTAGCCATGCAACTTGTTTTTTAAAATTTGTATATATGTACATATATACCACACGTGCACATATGTAACTGAGCTTTCTTTGTAATTACAATTATTTATTTATTTGTTTGTTTGTTTGTTTATGTATTTATTTATTTATTTATTTATTCATTCATTCATTCATTTATTGGATTTGTATGCCGCCCCTCTCCATAGACTCGGATATCAATCCATCACCTTCCTTTTCTTTATACATATTGGGTATGATTCAGAAAACGTTTTTCACTAAATAGTTAAACATCAATTTATTCCAATGAAAAATACTCAAGATAAGATATGCAAGTTCTCGCTACTGTTTATTCATAACAACTCATTTCCATGCAAATCAGAACTGACTGCCAGAAATGATTAACATGCCTGTATAAGCTTATAGCTATATTTTTGTACAATACAAAATGTAAATCCTTTGTTTACAATTTATGCAATCAATTCTCAAGGTTGCCAGACTATCAGAAGAGATATAAACAAAAAAGAAGACCACATAAAAGATATTAAACAATTTAATATATTAAGGCTATAATATATTTAGAAGTTCAATTTTTCATTAACTATGAAAAATTGAAGAAATTAAAAGTTGCTTTGACAGTACCTCCAAGTATATTTCCATGTACAGTATATTAATAGAAACATTTCAGTTTTTTATGACAATACAAAAAGGAACAAATATTGTTATTGTAGATCAAAATATAGAAAAAAGTCTTCACCCTAGAAACTAGCTCAAAAGAATAATTTAGAATTCAGAAGAAATAAAAACACATTTATACTGCTACCTCATTTCATATAAGCTATAATACACAACCGCAATCCTAAATCCACTATGCTTTGTGTAGTATTTACAAGATGCAAATGAGATAGGTTTCAGTTCAGAAAAAGGCTTCGTGTCACTTTAAAAAGATGTTTTGAAGTTCTAGATTCTTTTTTGAACTTCCTCAGTGACTGCAGATGTAGTACAAAAGGATTCCAACCAGGCCAAGAGATATAATATTTAATCAGTATTCCAGTTGAACACATCTTCACTTCTCAAGCTGTTAATTATTATCATATAAATATATCACCAGAGTCTGAAAGACAGTACAGGAAAAGGGAAAATGTAATTATGGAGAAGGATCTTCACTCCGAATTGCTTTGTACTTAGCCATGTCCTCTGGGAACACTTTCGTCAGTTCCTGAATCAACAGACTTTTGAATTTCTAGGAGAAAAAGAGAAAAGTCATGCAAAGAAACTGGAATTTCACCTTTCAACATGATAACAACCCAAAGCATACTTCCAATCAACAAGAGTGGCCTCACTAGACCATCAGAATGGGCCAACAGAGCCCACATCTAAATTGAATTAAAAATCTGCAGGGTGACCGGACGATTGTTTTGCATAAGAGATACCCTTACAGTCTGAGAGATTTGGAACACCTTTAGAAGGAAATGTGGGCAAAGATTCCCAAGGCAAGATGTGCCAAAAGACTGATTGCTAAATCAGAATAAACACAGAGCGTAACCTCACCTTTTTGTACATTCAGCTCTAATGTACTGACTATACAAAACACTCAAGAGAGATTACTCAGCTAAATCAGTCCCTTTACTGCAGGTAAGAATAAAACCATATACAGAAGATTTGTTCACTGTGGTATATTTTGCTTACATAATAAAATCAAGAAATGAAAAAGTGCTTCAACAAAGTATTTAAGTGTGTGCACACTTTTGCAGCCACATTATTCTAGTTTTTTTAGCACACACACACCCCCAAAACCCCTTTCAGCTTGTTTTTTGATAGAATTTTGCAGCTTATATATTAATATAAGAAGAGAAAAAAATTCTGAAATGATTTATTTTGAGGGGTTCTTTACATCTCAAAAACCTAGCATGTTAACAGGAGTGAGATAACTTTTGATATCTAGTGTATATAAAAAAATCTTAAATCTTTCATGCTGTAATATTTTTAAAATTTTAAGTGTTCCACTAAAGAAAACTATGAGAACTGGGAAAAAATGTAAAAAGCCCCATGGTCTCAAGCAATTTTTAAAATATATGAACTTTAAAAAAAAAAAAAATATGGAAGCAATAATTGAGCATGCAACAACCAGTCGGATTCCACAAAGAATCAAAAGCAACACATTTCACTTCAAGGGAGCCCTGACGTCACACTGCCTCTGATCTTGCTGGCCTTCTGGAAAGGCCTGAAGACAGGGTTCTGCCATTTCACCTGGTGGTCCAGTCACATGGGGATGGAGCTTGCAAAGTGGTTCTACTGCTAGGGAAATTGCATGCGCACGCCTGCAGGTTATGGGATTTTTTAATGTCATACTATGATTAGCCATTAGGCCATATCTGGATTTCAAGGCTCCAATCCTCCTCCGCAGGGAGGCGGAACCGATTAAGAGGTTCTGCCTCAGATGCCTGATGGACCTGGAGGGCTTTCAGAGGGCGCTTGGGGTTTTTCCGGATTTGCTTGTGCACAGTTTGGCAGAGTCTCTTGCTGCAGCCTGGAATACGGCGGCTGCGGAGGCTCTAGACCAAATTGCGCCTTTGCGTCCTCTCTGTTGCAGTAGACCCTGGAGATCTCCTTGGTTCACTGAGAAACTCCGGGGGATGAAACGCTAGAAGAGATGTCTAGAGAACTATTGGAGGAAAAGTAAATCCGAATCTGACAGAACACTTGTAAAAGCTCATATGGAGATTTAGAAAGTGGCACACAGGGCGACAAGATGCACGTATAATGTTGTCCTAATTGCATCTATGGAATCCTGGCCAGCCGCTCTGTTTAGGATGACTCACTCTCTCCTTAATCAGGGGGGAGTTGACGAACCCTTGCAGGGTAGTGCTGAGGACTTTAACAAGTTTTTCGCAGATAAAATTGCTCAGATCTGGACAGACCTTGACTCCAATTGGAATGCAGTATCAGCTGACAATGAGTCAGTCGAGATGACAGGGGCCCATCATACTCCACCTTTATGGGAGGAGTTTGGCCTGGTAACAACTGATGAAGTGGACAAGGCCACTGGAGCTATGAGTTCTGCCACCTGTTCATTGGACCCGTGTTCTTCCTGGCTGGTTTCGGCCAGCAGGGCAGTGATACAGAACTGGGTCCAAGAGATTACCAATGCTTTGTTGAGGGAGGGGTCCTTTCCAGTTCCCTGCAAGGAGGTACTCGTGCACTTCCTCCTCAAGAAGCCTTTCCTGGATCTAACTGTATTTAACAACTATCGTCCTGTCTGCAATCATCTCTTCATGGGGAAGATTGTTGAGAAGGTGGTGTCCCTCCAGCTCCAATGGTCCTTGGATGAAGCCGATTATCTAGGCCCTCAGCAGACAGGATTCAGGCCAGGCTACAGCATGGAAACTGCTTTTGTCGCGCTGATGGATGATCTCTGGTGGGCCCGGGATAGGGATTTATCCTCTATCCTGCTGTTCCTTGACCTGTCAGCGGCTTTCGATATCATCGACCATGGTATCCTTCTGCACCGACTGGGGGGGTTGGGAGTGGGAGGCACTATCTTAGGGTGGTTCTCCTCCTACCTCCTCCTACTGCAGTTGGTGTTAGTGGGGGGGGGGTCAGAGGTCGACCTCTAGGTCCCTCCCTTGTGGAGTTCCTCAGGGGTCGGTCCTCTCCCCCCTGCTATTTAATATCTACATGAAACCACTGGGTGAGATCATCCAAGGGCACAGAGTGAATTGTCATCAGTATGCTGATGACACCCAATTATACATCTCCACCCCGTGTCTACTCGGTGAAGTAGTGGAAGTGATGTGTCGGTGTCTGGAGGCTGTTAGGGTCTGGATGAGTGCTAGCAGGCTAAAACTCAACCCTGACAAGACGGAGTGGCTGTGGGATCTGCCTTCCAAGGACACTTCCATCTGTCCGTCTATCACCCAGTGGGGGACTTTTGCTCCCCTCAGAGAGGGTTCGCAACTTGGGCACTCTCCTCGATCCACAGCTGACTTTAGAATATCATCTTTCAGCTGTGGTGAGGGGGGCATTTGCCCAGGTTCGACTGGTGCACTAATTGCGGCCCTATTTGGATAGGGAGTCTCTACTCATGGTCACTTATGCTCTTATCCCTTTAAGGTTCAACTACTGCAATGCTCTCTACATGGGGCTACCTTTGAATAGCATTTGGAAATTGCAAATTGTGCAAACACAGCCGTGCGAGCAGTCATGGGCCTGCCCAAACATGCACATATCTCCCCAACACTCCACGGTCTGCATTGGCTGCCAATTGGTTTCCGGACTCAATTCAAAGTGTTGGTTATGACCTACAAAACCCTACATGGCATCGGGCCAGAACACCTGCGGGACCTCTTTCTGCAGCATGAATCCCAGTGACCGGTCAGGCCTAATTCAGATCTCGTCAACTAGACAATGTTGGTTGGTGAGCCCTAGGGGAAGAGCCTTCTCAGTGGGGGCCCCAGCCCTCTGGAATCAGCCTTCCCTGGGAGATTCATACTGCCCCCACCCGCCTCGCCTTCCGCAAGAGTCTTAAGACTCATTTATGCTGTCAGGCTTGAAGCCACTAGACTCTTGCCCCCTGGCCAATGAATGTGTTGAGTGAAAGTTGATAGAACGGAATGACTGTTTTTTATGGGTTTGGGGTTTTTAGATTTTAAATTTAATTAATTGGATCTAAGATGCTATATATTGTTTTACTATATGTTGAAAGCTGCCACAAGTCCTCAGAGAGGGGCGGCATAAAAGTCCAATTAATAATAATAATAGTAGTAGTAGTAGTAGTAGTAGTATCAGAAATACAAAATAAGACTATTACTAAAATAGAAGAAATTTACAGGTGCCAGAGAAACAGAATTTGCATTTTCTTTTACTTGTATATTTTGTTCTTTTTTAATACAGTAGAACCCCGACTTACGAGACTAATTGGTTCCGGAAGGAGGCTCGTAAGTCGGAACGCTCGTATGACAAAACATTGTTTCCCATAGGAAACAATGTAAAGTCAATTAATCTGTGCAACAACCAAAAAAACCGCTGCCGCTAACTTCCGCGTTCGGCTTCAGGAGACAGCTGCGAAGCGGCGCGGGTGTTTTAAAACGTCGCAGCCGGCCTGGGGGGCTCGGGGGGAAGCCCCCGAGCCCCCCAGGCCGGCTGCAACCTTTTAAAACACGCGGGATACGAGCGCCAAGGAGCTGTCTCCTGAAGCCGAACGCGGAAGTTAGCGTTCGGCTTCAGGAGACAGCTCCTTGGCGCTCGTATCTCGAATGTGAGCTCGGGAGGCGAACAAAAATGTCGCTCCCCTCCCAGCTCTTATCTCGAGTAGCTCGTAAGTAGAGCTGCTCGTATGTCGAGGTTCCACTGTATATACTTATTATTGTTGTTCTTTATTTTACATTTTGTATTCTGATATGACCTAAAGGCTAGTCTATAAAGGATTATTAAATTACAAAAGGCTTTTGGTTATTTTGCTGTCATTTTTGTGTTTTTAACTTTGTACATTAGTCAGACATATGGAATAGGAGACTGTATAAATTTAGTAAATAATTAGATAAGTTAACAGCAAAAACTAGTAGTTATTGGCTTGAAGCTTTTGAATGCACATGTAGACACTGTACACTTAAGGAATATGGTAGGGGTTTGTTTTATGTACAAGTGACAACTTACCTTCATAGTATCAATTTTACCTTTCACTTGTTCATTTTTGGCTAGAGCTCTTTCCAAGCATTCTTTAGTATATAATTGGGGATTGCGACCTTGATCTATATATCTGAGAAAATAAATGTTATGAGATTTTAATGTGGTTCACATATATTAACCATGCACATATGATGTGTATTCTACCAATATCATTTTCTGAAATTCACACTTGATTATCATTAACCTCACAATCACAATAGCACAGAATTTAAGAAACATTTATGAGTACTCAACATATGACCAAAAATTGAGACCCGAATTTAGATCATAAGTCATTGTGGTCATTAAGCAAGGCACCCATATGATTGCCATATTTAAATAACAGCAATACCAATTCCCCTTCAGGAAGTGGAGGACGCCCAGCATCAACCAGCATGCAAAAATCTGCCATGGGCTAAGAGGCATTGGCTGGCTAGCCCACTGAAGTGTGGATCTCTTCTCCACCCCCACTCCTCTCCCTGAAGGCTTTGGCCTTCTCCCCATTCAACCACATGATTCCAAGGGCAAAGGAAATTTTAGCACTGAGCTGCAGAAAAACTTGCAACTTCATGATCCCAGCTTCCTTGTCTCAGCCCAGTGTTGCAGTTCCCCTCCCCTCTATGTACAGAATATCTACACATGGTCAGAATGATTTTGCCCTGTGGGGTGTGAAATCAATCTGATAAGTGGTCCCTCAAAAGAGTGCATGGCGAAAGCTTAGTGGGATTTTAGTACAGGGCACTTGCAGAGTGGGGTGTTTTGGGTTAGCCTGGCTCCGAAAATCCTATGGTGCCAGAACCCCAAGCTAAAATCCCATTTGACTTTTGCTATGGAGTTTTTAAGTCAGCATCTTTGAAAGTGAAGGGCTGCTTGGCAGAGGAACTGTGCCCTAAAATCAATGTGATTTCTGTTCTCAAAGAGGCTGGTGGACCTTTTTCAGACACTCCCCAGGAATGAGAGTGAGCTCCAGTGACCTTCCCTGCTAGCTTCCCTACTGATTTTCTGGAGAAGTCAGCAGGGAAGATCACAAATGATTAGAGGATCATGGGGGTGCTTTGTTGTAAGTGAAACAGGTTGCCAAGAGCCCAGACTGCAATCGTGTAATTGTGGGGGCACTACAATGGCATAACTTTAAGGCACCATTGTATTTTTGAACAATTGCTCGACAAATGGTTGTTAAGCAAGGATTACCTTTAATAACACTGAGTTCCCAGCAATTTATTGAGTCTATATAGAAAAGATCTAAGAAAAGGTATGAAGACCATTCAATAGTATTGTATATGAAAACTGATCAACTTATTGCTCTTATGGCCCATTTTGTAAGCAAAACTGATGATATCAGTGAAATTCTGTGCCAAGCCACATGTACCTTCCCATTGGTTTTAAGAAAATAAACCAAAAATAAATACTGCTATATTAAACATGAGATAAACTTAATATGTCTAGAACTTTTTAAACTACCATATTCCCATAAAAATGAAAAATGTCCTCCAAATCTGTATCTGTAGAGAGATTTCATTACCTTCACATTGCAGATACAACTACAGCTTCTGCAAATGTATCTCCCAAGAGCCAAAGGATATAAGATGCTTTTCAAAAATCAAACACTATTTAGCATGGTGCACTCCAAAAGATATTTAAAAATGAAATTTCTAGTGTTTACACATATACTCTATGCCCTGCAGTCCAATTTATTAAACTTATTGTGACAAGGTATGTGACTGCTCTTGTGTAAATAGTATCAACATCCCTAGGGCTACATGCTGACAGCTGGGATAAGAAGTTAAACACTTACTCGAAGACTTCCAAAGGCACACTGATATCATGAAGCTGTTGTCGGCACTTGTCAATATCTTGCAAGCCTGTAACCATAAAATTCCTAGAGAGAAACCATTTTTATTAATTTATAGCACAGTGAAGTCGAATTATCAATTTATACATCCTCTGTGCTGGCAGAGGGTTTATAAAAGACATTCTGAGGCTTATCAATAACCAATCTAGCTGTACAACATGAAATGCAATAAAAATAAAGGAAACAGAAGCTCTAAAAACAAAAGGGAAAGAGAGCAAATTGGCAAATCTCCTTTAAAATTCTTACCCTGAAGCTAAACACAAGGAATTCCCCACAAAATTAGAATGACAATTTCAACTTCCCATTCTACCATGTGTTTATAGCTTATTTATAAACAAGACCTTACACTACATATCTTTAATATAGATAATAGCTATACAAGTAGTCTTCAACTTACAACTGTTTGTTTAGTCACTATTCAAAGTTGCAATGGCACTGCAAAACTGGCTTATGCAGCAGCACCATGGTCACAAGATCAAAATTCAACTGCTTGGCAACTGGTTCATATTTATGCCAGTCACAGTGTCCATGTTACTAACTCACCAACTGAGTAATTCACTTAACAAATGTAGAAAGAAAGGTCATAAAATGGGGCAAAACTCACTTAAATATCTTGCTTAACAACATAAACTTTGGGCTCAATGGTGGTCATAAAGCAAGGACTACCTGTATATCATATAGCTGTCACAGACGACATCTGTAATGCTTACAAACAATACTTCATTTGTGAGATACCTTGACTTTCCTCTAGGTCAGTGTTTCCCAACCTTGGCAACTTGAAGATATTTGGACTTTATTATTATTATTATTATTATTATTATTATTATTATTATTATTATTTATTAGATTTGTATGCCGCCCCTCTCCGCAGACTCGCTGGCTGGGGAATTCTGGGAGTTGAAGTCCAAATATCTTCAAGTTGCTAAGGTTGGGAAACACTGTTTTAAATTACCCTTCCCTCCCATGTGGCATACTGTATATGTAATTATATGAATGGTGTGCTTCCCAATCCCACCCCAGCATTTTTAACAACTACTGTTCTTCCCCGTGTTTTTGATTCCTCGTTAGCCACCTTATCACGTCAGGTGAAATATGTGGTTGTGTGAAATGTAACTAACTCAGTGTTTCCCAACCTTGGCATCTTGAAGAGATCTGGACTTCAACTCCCAGAATTCACTGGCTGGGGAATTCTGGGAGTTGAAGTCCAAATATCTTCAAGTTGCCACGGTTGGGAAACACTGCTCTAGGTGCTCAAGACAGTATCCATAACTAATCTTCCTTTTCTCCTCATAACAAAAGTCTGTTATGTAGATGGGCTCACAGGGAATGAGTGCCTGGTCAAATCACCCAATGACTGAGGGTGGATTAGAACTCGGAATTCCCAGAGGCTCATCCAACAATTTAACCACAATGGCACATTATGGAAAAAAGAGTGAAAACAATTCTCAAAATATGTTACATTGCAGCTACGTAGTAGGTTCCAGTTAACATTGAATATTAGGAAGAAAACAACAGCCTAATACTCAAGCTCTTAAATTGCAAACAACTGCATTTAAAGCTGCTTTGTATAAATTTGCTTTTGCTTCTAAAATGATTTTTTAAAATTGTTTCAGACCATCTAATGAATGTAAGTTACACACAAACAATTAAGTTACACGCAAACAAGCACAGCAAAGAATGTTCTTTCTGAGTCTACTTAAAAACTTTTAAACTATGGGGCGTGCATAAGTGCACTTTTGTGCCTAATGTCCCTGTCCTACTGTCTTATTATCCTTTCTATTACTATGTTCTACTTATGTTATGTTATGTTAATATATATATACTTGTTATGTTATGTTATGTTAATATATATATACTTGTTTGACAAATAAATAAATAAAATAAATAAACAAAACGCCATCCCTCCAGGTGACTATTTCCCACAATTCCCAGGGCTGCCACTCCCGCCAGCCCCACTCGCTTTGGGAATCCCGAATGGGAGGGAGGGCACTCACAGTTTCTGGCTGAGTCCCGCTTGGCTGCTAGGCTGGAAGTCGCTGACAATGATGCCCAGTTGCCGGATGTTTTCCACGAACTTTTCCAAGTGCTCTTCCAGAGAGTCGAATTTCTCCGCCATCCCTCGGAACCAGAAAGCAAAGCCTAAGCTCCACCGCGAAAAGTCTCTTCCGCTACACCGGTCTCCGGGTTGCTAAGAGCGCGGCCATGAACGCTTTTAAAGTACCATTTCCTCTTCCGGCTCAAAGGAGGGGCTGTCTCTCCTCCCCAGCCCCGCCCCTTTTAAATGGAACATACAGTACAGTAATCTCCGCCCATACAAGGAAGACTTCCTTACGTCTGCCCTCGTGCGCACGCGCAGTTCCCGCTCCTTGTTTAATTCTGCGTTCTGAGCTCCTTAATTTCCCCCTGTGTTTTCGGTCGGGCGGCCTGATTTTTTTTTTCTAAAGGGATAAATAAATGAACTGTTTTTTTATTTTCTTATTTTTTTTAAACGAACGTGCGGCTCTCACAGGTTTATTAGTCTCATAGCATCCAAATTGCTGTCTTTTATACTGGTGTAAACTGACCCCGGAGTTCATTCTACCTTATGCACGCGAATAGCATTTAGATAGCAATAGCATTTAGACTTAAATACCGCTTCATAGTGCGGTTGCCAGAGGGCTATACGTTAACCATTAGAGGAGAGGGTGATTTTGTTTTATTAGGATTTAGTTAGTTCAGTGTTTCCCAACCTTGGCAACTTGAAGAGATGCCAAGGTTGGGAAACACTGTGTTAGTTACCTTTCACACAGCCACATATTTTGCCTGACGTGACAAGGTGGCTAACGAGGAATCGAAAACACGGGGAAGTATAGTAGTTGTTTAAAATGCTGAGCCGGGATGGGATTGGGAAGCCCACCATTCATATAATTACATCTATGCCAGTACGGGAGGGCAAGGGTCCTTTAAAACACTATAAAGTTGGAGCCAAGTGAAGTGATGTGTGTGGGTTCATCTTGCATTTCACATCAGGATTGTTGCCTGTCACACCAGGATTGTTGCCTGTTGCCTGTTTCCTTCATGTATTTCATGATGTAGAATCTGATGTGTGCACATGACCCTTTTTTTATGGCTTTAAGACGACAATTCTCAGGGTAAAACCCACTTCACTGCCTCTTGGTAAACTAGTACAAAAGTACGTTACAGTCTTAGCTTATGATATAAGGTACCTTGAAATTGACCTCTACTATCTTTTTTACAATAAACTACCTTTTATTTCTTAAAGGACATTGTTTCAAATTACAAAATGCAACTAATTCCATGTGGTAAGCATGTATTCTGTAGTTCTACAGATAGACTTTACATATATTGCCGCCACATCAGGTTTACATCAAATCTATAGAAATTGCCCACTAGTTGGTAAGAAAGAGCTCAGATTTTATATTTTATACCTGTGCCATTTACTGCTCAAAAGAAATTTCCCAATTGACATATTTTATTGACATTCAGTTTATTTACATCCAAATACGTTAAGCTACTACAAATACGAAGCTCTGTGACTGAAAGTCCTCATTGCATTAAGCCATAAAGTGATTTCTTTGGTTTTACAGTAGCTTAGCAAATTCTGTAAACCTAAACCCATACTGTTTAATACAGTAGCCAGTTGCTACATTTTACATTTTATCAGATGTAAAGTTCTTCGTTTACAGGATCATGAAGGATTTTAACAAAGATTTCCATTGCAAATATTTACACTTTTGATGTAATGGCAGAGAATGGAAATGTCACATTTATCTATACAGTATTCCTTCTTACTATTGCTATACCATGCACTTCTGCCATTTGGGGCTAAAGCCTACTTTTGGCAAGTTTGAAGCTGGTATTCCTTAAATTCATGTAACTATAAACATGTAAGGCAATAAAACTAATCCTAAACACAGCTGCTTGGAACATAAGCTCCATTGATTGATTGATTGATTGATTGATTGATTGATTTTGTCCATTGCACAATTAGAGTTATATTGGGTATACATATAGTAAATATATAATGAAAGTTATAGAGGATATACTCATAGTAAAGTATATCTAAGAAAGAATAGAATAGAAGAAATGGGAATAAAATATCAGTGAAAGAATATAATAAATATAGGAAAGAAGAATAGTATAGGAGATATAGGAGAGCAACAGGACAGGGGAGGGAAGGCACGCTGGTGCACTTATGTACGCCCCTTACTGACCTCTTAGGAATCTGGAGAGGTCAACCGTGGATAGTCTTAAGAGTAAAGTGTTAGGGGTTTGGGGATGACATTACAGAGTCCGGCAATGAGTTCCACGCTTCGACAACTCGGTTATTGAAGTCGTATTTTTTACAGTCAAGTTTGGAGTGGTTAATATTAAGTTTAAATCTGTTGTGAGCTCTTGTGTTGTTGTGGGTGAAGCTGAAGTAGTCGCCGACAGGCAGAACGTTGCAGCATATAATTTTGTGGGCAATACTTAGATCACGTTTAAGGCGTCTTAGTTCTAAGCTTTCTAGACCCAGGGTGGAAAGTCTAGTCTCATAGGGTGTTCTGTTTTGAGTGGAGGAGTGAAGGGCTCTTCTTGTGAAGTATCTTTGAACATTTTCAAGGGTGTTAATGTCTGAGATGCGATATGGGTTCCAAACAGATGAGCTTATTCGAGGATAGGTCTGGCGAAAGTTTTGTAAGCTCTGGTGAGTAATGAGAGATTGCCAGAGCAAAAACTACGTAGGATTAGGTTTACAACTTTTGAAGCAGTGTGCTTTGGCACTTAAATCTTTTATTATTCATATACCGAGGTTTTTAACCAAGTGGGGGTTATCTGTGATAATTTGATTATTCAGTTCGTATTTGGAGTTCAGATTCTTTTTCCCAATGTGCAGGATGGAGCATTTGCTGGTTGAGATTTTGAGTTTCCATGTGTTAGACCACTGAGAAACAGCATCAAGGTCTTTTTGGAGAGTAGTTGTGTTATCGGTGGCGTTGAATAGTTTTACATTGTTGGCGAAAAGGTCACAGTTGCTTGTGATGTAATCACAAAGGTCATTGATGTAGAGAATGAAGAGCGTTGGTCCCAGTACACTACCTTGGGGGACACCGCTTCTTTAATTTAGAAGCAGAAACTAATAGACCAAGGCTGTCATACTTCCGGCCCACGGGCCATATGCGTCATGCACTGGCCCCACCCACGCCTGGTTTAGCGAAGGAGGAAAAGTCCTGATATATCATGTAACAACGTGAGTTTGACAACCCTATAATAGACAATTTCAGAACTGCCAGATGAACTGGCAGGAGGCCCATGATTCA
The DNA here is from genome assembly GCF_031021105.1 of Erythrolamprus reginae. NCBI lineage: Eukaryota > Metazoa > Chordata > Lepidosauria > Squamata > Dipsadidae > Erythrolamprus > Erythrolamprus reginae. Next base: position 150,513,645 of record NC_091952.1, on the reverse strand, counting down.
AAGAGCATTAAAGTAGCTGTAAGAAACAAACCAAATGAAAGTTTTATGTGTTTCACCTGTTGACTTTCATTGTTCTCAATCCACTGGTGTTGCCACTGAAATAAAATAACTATGATCTAGTAGTGGATATTTGATACATATTTAAGTGCAGTACAAGAAACAATTCTATACAAAATCTTATAAAACTATGAAGCCCTTAGTCAACATTATCTTTTAATAAAATATTACAAATTACAACATTACAGCAATTTATATTTTACCTTCTATCAAATCTTGAGTTCTTTTGGTTGCCCATGCTTGCTTTTCTTGTTTTACATGTTTCATCACCGGATTAGTATATATCATCTCTGATACAGTTTATGTTACCTATCTCCTAGAAGAAAACTGGGGACATGGTGGCTCAGTGGCTAAGAGGCTGAACTTGTCAATCAGAAAGGTCGGCAGTTTAGCAGTTTGAATCCCTAGTGCCATGTAACAGAGTGAGCTCCCATTACTTGCCCCAGCTTCTGCCAACTTAAGCAGTTCGAAAGTATGTAAAAATGCAAGTAGAAAAATAGGAACCATCTTGGTGGGAAGGTAAAAGCATTCCGGGTGCCTTCGGCATTTAGTCATGCTGGCCACATGACCATCAGACAACATTAGCTGTTCAGCTCAGAAACGGAGATTTAGATGCTATGTTTATGTGGTTGACTAATATTAAATCTAGCCCCTTCTAGACTTGGTCTCGTCGTCTTCTTCTTCTTCTTCTAGACCTGGTCTTTTAATACATTCATGAGAGTGTTGATGAGAAGCAAAATTCCATTTATATGGCTTTTCATAATGATTATTCTTGGTTTTAAGGCCTGAATATCTTAAAACAAACATTAAAAAAGAGTTAATTATATGGAATATCAAACTGATTAACAAGCAGCTATAATTTGTATAAAATAAATCGCTTGCTCAAGCCAGCTAAATATCATACAGATAGAAGAACATACTCATTAGCAAGATGCAATGTTTTACCATCTGCAATACCATATGGAAAATATAGGAAAATTCCATATGGCACGATCAGGCCACATCCTTTTAAGATGTGATCTTTTTCAAAATATTTGTTGCTCTATAACTGTCTCATTCTCATCTTTCTGGGGTGACTCTGAACATTTCTGGCTTCCTTTTCAATTTAGAGAGAGGTGGGGGGAAGTTTAGTTTTATATAGTTTGCAAGGTTCAAGAAGAAAGTCACAATTCTCATTTCAAGATTTAAATTCTGGGCATTTTAATATTGAGATGGGATTTTCTTTTATCATAATCTTATAATACCATGATTCTATATTAAATGCTAGAAACATAGAATATTGATGGCAGAAAAAGACCTCATGGTCCATCTAGTGTGCCCTTATACTATTTTCTGTATTTTATCTTAGGATGGATATATGTTTATCCCAGACATGTTTAAATTCAGTTACTGTGGATTTACCAACCACGTCTGCTGGAAGTTTGTTCCAAGCATCTACTACTCTTTCAGTAAAATAATATTTCCTCACACTGCTTCTGATCTTTCCCCCAACTAACCTCAGATTGCGCCTCCTTGTTCTTGTGTTCACTTTCCTTTCCTTTCCCATGCTTTCCCTTTTATGTATGTTTTGGGCTTCGAATAAAAATAATGAGGAGCTATTGATTTACCAAGAGCAAAAAAATGGAACAGTGACTTTGGACATATAATAATTTACTAATCCAATTAAAAGGTTTATACATTTTGAAGTTTAATAAACTGACACGCCTGTGTGAGATGCAGCTCCACAACTAGAGACTCTTTATCATAATCTATTCTTAAGACTTGGATCTATCATATAAAAAGTATCAGTAGACACTTTCAATGGACTAAATATTACAATGCCATGGAGTAGAGACCACTTCCTAAAATGATGTTATTCTCGGTGATTTATGTTTACCACAATTTGTTCTCTCTAATTTGAGCTGCAGCACATACCAATTCTCTAATTAGGGTATGTGCATGATATTTAAATATAACCATAGCCATCTATTATTTCTTTGTGTTTATTTATTCATCAAAATTATATGGCCATCCATTTCATGAAAAAGTTACCCTGGGCAGCATGTACCGGTAATAAAAATTAATTTATAAAAAATACCGTAAGTACTATTCTGAAAAAATAAAAATTACAATTAAAGTCTACGAGAGGGCAATAGCTGTGAAAAGCAATGGATCAACCTCAGTAGTACTTTGCTAGTCCGCTGGGATCTCAGACACGGTGACATAATCAGATTTTGTGGGCCTTCTGGAAAATTGACAGGAATGGAGCTAGCCTTGTTTCGGAGGGGAGGGTATTCCATAAGACAGGTATAGGCAGAGAAGTCTCACCTGCTGAGTCTCACCAAATGTAGCTCTCTAACAGACTTGACCTGTAACATGCCACTTCTGTTTGAGTAGGCAGATATATAATCAGGGTGAGGCAGTCCTGCAAATAACCCAGCTCTGTGTAGATGTTGAATAGGAGTAAGAGAGCATCAAAGCCTGCAGCACCTCACACTGTAGGAGCCAAGGGCAGGAACTGTCCCTTCCATCACCTTTGCTGGCATTGATCCCAGAGAAACGAGGCAAATCAGCACAATACAGTGCCGTCCACCCCCATCCTCTGAGTTGATCCAGAAGGATATCACTGTCAATGACATTGGAAGCTGCCAAGGGATCAAGTAGAGTGAGGATGGATGCACATTAATTTAATCAAGATGATATATCTGCATTATGTATTTTTTTAAATTTTTCAGTGTGTATGGAGCTTATTTTAAGTTTTGTTATGCACCTTAAAAGAACAAACCAGCATGTGTGATTTATTATCAGCCTTGTACCTTCTGAAACCCAAGAAATGCTAAACTGGCAATCTCAGATGCGAAAATAGCTCTGGACAAAAACACAAGATATAAATCTTATACTCTACCCTTTGCAGATATCTATCAAGCAAATAACATCAATATCCAAAAGTGCTTTTTTTTCTGAAGGTAAATCAATGCCTTAATAATTGACATCATTTACAAATGCCAGCTTCCTACAGTTTTGCAATACCTCCTGATTTACCCCCTTTTCTATGAATAACCAGAGCCTCTATTTTTGCTATACCTTTTGTTTCCAATGGGCTTTAATATTTCATGATATGTAAAAATGTAGATATTTTATTATTTTTATATACAGTGATCCCCCGGTTATTGCGTCCCCGACCATTGCGAACAGGGTAATTCGCGATTTTTCAACCCGGAAGTCAAAACACCATCTGCGCATGCGTGCCCTTTTTTCTATGGGCACGCATGCGTAGATGGCGCCCGGCAGATCAGCTGCTGGGCGGCTTCCCTGGGTCTTCCCCCTCTTGCTGGCGGGAGGGCGAGCAGTGGGCATCAGCAAGGAGTTTCCCCACCGCCCACGCAAACTCCTCGCTGCCGCCCGCCCTTCGCCCACCCACACCGTTCATTCTCGCCGCTTTGGAGCTGAGTCCTGAAGCGAATTCGCTTCAGGACTCAGCTCCAAAGCGGCCAGAGCGAGCGCGGACAAGCCATTCGCTGGCGCTAGCTGTCGCCGCTTTGGAGCTGAGTCCTGAAGCGAATTCGCTTCAGGACTCAGCTCCAAAGCGGCGAGAGCGAGCGCGGACAAGCCGTTCGCTGGCGCTAGCTCTCGCCGCTTTGGAGCTGAGTCCTGAAGCGAATTCGCTTCAGGACTCAGTTCCAAAGCGGCGAGAGCGAGCGCGGACAAGCCGTTCGCTGGCGCTAGCTCTCGCCTGCCTGCCCGCTAGCGAGGAGCCGCCTGCCTGCCCGCTAGCGAGGAGCCGAAGATTGGGGGCGGCACGGCTGTTTTAAAACGTCACCACCGGCATGGGGGGCTTGCCAGCACCCCCCGGACCCCCAACCTGGGTTTGGGGGGCTGCTAGGAAGCCCCCCATGCCGGCGGCGATGTTTTAAAACAGCCGCGCCGCCCCCAATCTTCGGCTCCTCGCTAGCGCTGCGGAAGTTAAAAACACCATCTGCACATGCGCAGATGGTGTTTTTACTTCCGCAGCGCTACTTCGTGAAAACCCGCTCGTTGCGGGGGGTCCTGGAACGGAACCCTCGCAACGAGCGGGGGATCACTGTACATGCAGTTTAGAAGGAGCCATGTTGGCACAGTGGTTTGAATGTAATATTACAGGCTAATTTTGCCCACAGCCTGAAGTTTGATCCTGACCAGCTTAAGGTTGATTCAGTCTTCCATTCTTTCAAGGTCAGTAAAACGAGAACCCAGATTGTTAGAGGCAATATGCTGACATTGTAAACTCAGAGAGTGCTGTAAAGCACTATGGAAAGGTATATAAGTACAGTGATACCTCGTCTTACGAACTTAATTGGTTCCTGGACGAGGTTTGTAAGGTGAAAAGTTTGTAAGACGAAATAATGTTTCCCATAGGAATCAATGGAAAAGCAATTAATGCGTGCAAGCACAAAACTCACACCTTTTGCCATGTTTTTGTGATGCTGCAGGGGATACGGGTGTTTCGCTGGCAACGGAAGTCCGGAGGTGGGGTTTCAAGTGAGGGGAGCCTCAGCGAAATTGCAGCATCGCAAAAACACAGAAGTCCGGAGGTGGTGTTTCCCATGGAGGGGAGCCTCAGGGGAATCCCAGCAGTGCAAAAACGGGCGCTTCACTGGCAACAGAAGTCCAGAGGTGGGGCATCCCAGTGGCAGTGGCTTGGGTTTGTAAGGTGAAAATAGTTTGGAAGAAGAGGCAAAAAAATCTTAAACCCTAGGTTTGTATCTCAAAAAGCTTGTATGACGAGGGGTTTGTAAGACAAGATATCACTGTATATAAGTCTAAGTTCTATTGCTATTGCTATGAATTTTAGGGGGTCTTTGCAATAAAGCTGAAATTAGTAGATCAGTTTTCTTTTCAAATGACTAAAAATCCATTTTCATAACTTCAGAATTCTAATGAGATCAAGGAAGAGATTCAACTTCTGAGTACAGTAATGGTGGACTGAAGATGGCTCCACTTTTACGTAGCCAATGACCACAATGAAAAGGGAAGCTGATAAATGGATTGATTCTTTGGAATTCCTCTCCAGATCAAAGAGATGACAAGGCACATCCACAAGTTTGTTCCTTACATAATTTATCTACAACAAGATTGCAAATAGTGATCTCCAGCTAGTGTAAGAGCTCTGGGAATCAGAGGGAAAGTCATTTGCCTAAACCATGGTTCGGCACCTTCAAACAGGCACTGGATTCATTTTTTCTCTTAACTACAATAGGAAGCTGCTTATTATTGGCAGTTTTACAAGAACCTTCTGAAAGGCAGGTTCATTATACTGGGAAAATCTCTTTCTGCTCTGGATGAAAAACAATCTATGTAAATTTAAGGATTAAAAAGAAAAAAATCATTTTTTGGAAAACAACAAAAGGGGTACTAGAGTGGCTGTGGGTTTTGCCTCCCAAAGACGGAGTGGCTGTGGGTTTTGCCTCCCAAGGACAATCCCATCTGTCCGTCCATTACCCTGGGGGGGGAATTACTGACCCCCTCAGAGAGGGTCCGCAACTTGGGCGTCCTCCTCGATCCACAGCTCACATTAGAGAACCATCTTTCAGCTGTGGCGAGGGGGGCGTTTGCCCAGGTTCGCCTGGTGCACCAGTTGCGGCCCTACCTGGACCGGGACTCATTGCTCACAGTCACTCATGCCCTCATCACCTCGAGGTTCGACTACTGTAATGCTCTCTACATGGGGCTACCTTTGAAAAGTGTTCGGAAACTTCAGATCGTGCAGAATGCAGCTGCGAGAGCAGTCATGGGCTTACCCAGGTATGCCCATGTTTCACCATCACTCCGCAGCCTGCATTGGCTGCCGATCAGTTTCCGGTCACAATTCAAAGTGTTGGTTATGACCTTTAAAGCCCTTCATGGCACTGGACCAGAATATCTCCGAGACCGCCTTCTGCCGCACGAATCCCAGCGACCGATTAGGTCCCACAGAGTGGGCCTCCTCCGGGTCCCGTCAACTAAACAATGCCGGTTGGCGGGCCCCAGGGGGAGAGCCTTCTCTGTGGCGGCACCGACTCTCTGGAACCAACTCCCCCCGGAGATCAGAACTGCCCCTGCTCTTCCTGCCTTCCGTAAACTCCTCAAAACCCACCTTTGCCGTCAGGCATGGGGAAACTAAACATCTTCCCCTGGGCACGTTGAATTTATATATGGTATGCTTGTGTGTGTGTATGTTAGTATAGGGGTTTTTCTTAAATTTATAATATTTTAATTAATTGGATTAATGTATTGGATTGTCTTTTCACTTGTTGTGAGCCGCCCCGAGTTTTCGGAGAGGGGCGGCATACAAATCCAAATAATAAAATAAATAAATAAATAAATTTATTCTGAAGAATTAAGGAACCAGATTGGCTTGAATGCATACTGTAGTTTGTGGGTTATTTAAAATTTTACAATATATATATATAAATATTTTGAAAATAATTGTTAAGAAACCCTCCTGACAGAAAGTTTTCTTCCTGGAAAATAAACAAAATGATAAGAGAGAACTTCAATGTTACTAGAGAGAACTAACACTAACAATTAAGACAACAAAAAGACTAATTAATACAATGGAGCAATACTATTTGACTATAGAAGAAATAAAGGCTGTTTGGGAACAATATATTGCAAAATTATTTAAAAGATTGTCTGATTTTATAATAGAGGAGAAATTTTATTGGATAAAATGAAGACTGAGACTGAATTGAGTGCGGGTTTTTAAAAATTCCAGATTACAAAAGTGATGCAGAAAAAGATGCTACAATGGATTCCGCTTATGCCTGAATAGAAGGGACATATAAATAATAAACGAGAAAAGTAACTTCAAAAGCATTCATATCTTGGATTTACAAAATGATGATGATGTTATCCATTCAGTCATCTCTAGTTCTTGGCAATTCTATGGGCCATCTCTCTCTACATTTTCCAATCTTGCACTACTTTGTGCGATTTACAAAAGAGGCATGTTTAACTAATGAAGCTATTCTAGAGAGGAGACAAAAAGAAAATGATCAGAGATCAGCTCATAACACATCATTTGACAAGGTTAAAGATGAAGAAAAGTAAATAGAAGGAATTAAATATGGACATTTTGTTTCTGATTGCTATGAATGGAATTTCTTTTTGAACATGCTTTAAAGATCGCTTTATAAATAGGGATATTTATTTTATTTTATTTTTTAGAGAAAGTTTTAAATTGGAATACAAAATAGATTAATTAGATTAAGGATAAATATAATATTTCTCATAACTCTTAATAGTCTTTTGGTGATTAGAATTAAATGACGAGTCTATATAATTTGATGATTGGCAACAGAAGATACTAAGTTACTGAAATTGGAGAGAGGGACAATCAACTTTTATATCATTATTATTATTTTATTTTCTTCTTTTTCTGTCTCTTTGTACTTCTTTTTTATCTTCTTTATTTTTGGCAAAAAAAAAGCTCAGAACTATATAAGTTGAAAACATGGGGAAGAGGCCTTCATCCTGGGGTGGATAGACAATGGCTAAAATGGTGATGATTAGTCTTTTATCTTTGTATCTGTAAAGTATAATAGAAATTATTATAACAAAGAGATCAAGGAAACAATGCCATCATTACCCTGATGTAGGTGAAGAAGCTAGTGGAGTAAGGAAATATAGATTCAGGCAGTAACAACACTTTCACTTTTTCTCATCTCTAGCAATGGCACCTTATTAGAATAGAATAGAATGGAATGGAATGGAATAATCATAGGATGCTACATAAAAGCAATCAACATATTAAGATGCTGTTTTATGCCAGGCGTAATGAAACTGGAAATGCTGTCCACTTCTTTAAACAAACTTTATTTACATCATTTTTCTCCAAGTAAAAGACATCATCATCTCATCCCAAAGCAGTTGTTTATATCTCTGTAGCATGGCATTCCAAAGTGAAGCCTCTGAATAATTACTCTGGGAGCCGAGCCAAAGGTTAAATTATTGCAGTCACCTTTTAGATAAGTCCTCAATACATCAAATTAGCACTGTCAGCTTTCCAAACCTCTAGGCATGTCAGCATCTTAGGGGAAGGACCTTTTTGAGCAGAAAGCCAAATTCTTCAGAGATAATTTATCAGAGCACACAGAAATCAACCCCTCATTATTGAAAAATTGCAACTCCACAAACATTTACCCAGATTTCCACTCTTTTATACCCCTTGTGATAAATCAGCAACTCTAGAGTTACACAATACAGATTACTTCCTTTTCTTGTACAATTTCTCCTGTCTACTCTGAAGTCTTCTAAATCTAGGATCTAACAAAGGGTCATTGTATCTAACATCCCCTTCTTCCTCTTCCAACTCGGAAATAGTCTACATTAACACCTCTGCTTCCTCCTTCACCCTCATCTGACTCCTTTTCACCCTCTGCATCAGCTGGCAAGGCCATGGGCCTAGTGTACCCAGATGGGCCTGGTTCATCTTCTTCATCATCTGACATTATCAAAGTTGATCTAGGCCAGTGATGGCAAACCTATGGCACGGGTGGCACGGGTGGCACACGACATTATCTGGCATTATCAAAGTTGATCTAGGCCAGTGATGGCAAACCTATGGCACGGCCATATCTGCTGGCACACAAGCTGTTGCCCTAGCTCAGCTCCTACGTGCATGTGTGTGCCAGCCAGCTGATTTTTGGCTCACGCAGAGGCTCTGGGAGGGCATTTTTGGCTTCCAGAGAGCCACCAGGGGGGATGGGGGAAGGCATTTTTACCCTCCCCTAGCTCTAGGGAAGCCTTTGGAGCCTAGAAAGGGTGAAACACGAGTCTACTGGGCCCAGCAGAAGTTCAGAAACAGGCCATTTCCGGCCTCCAGTGGGCCTCCAGGAAGTGGGGGAAGCAGTTTTTGTCCTCCCCAGGCATTGAATTATGGGTGTGGGCACTCGCACATGTGCAATAGCACATGTGCACGCTCTTTGGGCACCCAAGAAAAAAAGGTTCACCATCACTGATCTAGGCTCACTCGCAACAGATGCCAAATAAAAGCAATCAATATAAATCATAAGATAGAAACAACAAAGTTATAACCATGTTAAAGGAATAGGTAATAGGAAAAAATGTGAAGGATAATAGTACTACTTAGTTACTTAGTTATTTAGATAGGGAAACAGATTGGATAAAGATGTCCTCCCCTGCCAACAATTAAACACTACATTTGTTGCACTTAGAGAAAGATTTGCCTGCATAATCCCAACCACCTATCCAATACTAGATGGAAGCTGTGACATTTTGCCTTCTGAACTATTTTTTACTATGTTTTTAAAATGATCTTGAAAGTTGAACCTGCACAATATATAACTCACTAACCACTTACAAATGGTAGGCCAATCTTTTGCTTGCGTGAAATAATTTAGTTTACAAATATAATTTATAATTATACAAATTAAAAATGTGTTACAAATTAACAAATATAGTCAGAGGTGGGTACCTCCCAGTTTGGATTGGTTTGCCCGAACCAATAGCGATCCACCGCTGGTGGTGTCACAATGACATCATGGAATTGGTTCAGTCATTGCCTGTCAATGGGTGCTGCTATCTTTTTAAAATTGATTGATTGGATTTTTTCTTCTTCTAAGCATGCACAGAAGCCGAGTTTTTAAAAAATATTTTTGGCACTGCGCATGTGTGTGCAAAGTGTGCACAAGCCCACAAGGTGCGGCCACATGACACAGGAGGAAGTGAACATGAATTTTGAACCAACCCCTGAATATAATGTACACATTTAACAACTCCTAATGCTGCGAATGCAAGTGAATAACATTTCAGCTTTAGACTATAGTGTTCTAGCCACTAATGATGAGGTAAAGAAATTGTGATTTTCTTTGTTATTAGTCTAGATGAGCCAGATGTGACCTAGTGGTCTATATATTATTGAATTCCAGTTATTATCATCATTAACCATGATGACCCATGATGAAATATTATTGGAATTCCTGTCCAACAATACACACAGAGGGGGGGGAGAGAGAAAGAGAACATATACATATAAATATATTGCATTTTGTGTTATTTATATACATATAACTTGATTTATTTTTTCTTCTGAGCATAAACAAAATAGGGCAACCAATCAGAAAAAAGCCTCCCTACAAATTCTTGTGCCCTGACCTGGAGCTGTTCCACTAGATGAGGTAACCGTTATAGGCCTTGCAATTTATAGATGTGCAAATTAAAATGGCACAGGGGATTTAAAAGAGGTAATGTTGATTCATAACTCCATCTGTTTTCCAAGACTTTCCTACTGTTAAATCAAAACAGATCTGAGAAACATTAGTGGGCAGAGCAGATTAAATTATTGAAACTCATGCTATAAAATACAAGAATAATACCATTATCTTACTTGAATAAGTAATGCACTGTTTATTACATTCACAGTTGAAAATTTATCAGGTACAGGAGCTCAATCACAGAACCAGCCACTCTGGTGCAAAATATTCTTGATTTGACAGAATGTAACAGATCAACACCTAGCACTAACTTTCTTCCTCACCAATAATGCAAATACTGTATTCAACTTGATTTTTAAGGCTCTTGCTCAGGATGTTGGGTACAAAATTTACTTCACCTTAGCACCTTTGTACTTGTCTGTGAACTTCATCTCTGAAATTGTAGTTTTTCTAACCCCTCTCCCACAATACCATATATGTATCTAGGGCTGACAATAGAGTCCTCAAGGATATTGACACATGGGATTTCAATTTGCCACCTGATGGCATTGAGTCTGGCATACCTCAGGAATTCATAGCCTCCGTGGAAACAGTGGATGTGTCCCAACTCATTGTTGGCCTGGTTCATTCTGGCAATGACACATAAGATCTGACCTGGTAGTAAAGGAGTTTGGCATCATTCCATTGCCAAGGACAGATTGTACCATCTGGCTTACTAGTATTATGCTCCTCTGAGAGTAGAGAGGATCTAACAAATGAAGGCAAGGAGATGATATAGCCGATTGGCAACTAAGGGATCCAATGGGGTCTCCAGGTGAACTTGGGGATTTCCTTAAAGACTTGGTGGTTTTTTTTCTTTAATTGCTGCTTGGAATGAATGGCTAGACTTTTGGACTGTGTATAAACTCTCTACACTGATTGTGGGACACACTTTGGTTTACTGTGAAGCTCCAGGAGATGAAAAACCTACGTGCCAGAGCCCACTGCAACAGCATTGCCAAAAAAGCACTAAGAGTCACAAACTTAATTCTACGCAGTTTCTTCTATGGAAGCACTAATCTACTAACCAGAGCATACAAAACATTTGTCAGACCAATTCTTGAATACAGCTCACCTGTATGGAATCCACACTGCATAACAGACATTAATACAATTGAAAGAGTCCAGAAATACTTCACAAGAAGAGTCCTCCACTCCTCCTCACGCAACAAATGGGCGAGTACAAGTGCACTAGAGTGCCTTCCGTCCCCTGTCCTATTGCTCTCCTATATCTCCTATACCTTTCTTCTATTCCTATATCTCTTCTTCTATTCTTTCATTGATATGTTCTATTACTATACCTTCTTTTCTATTATTTCTTAGATATATTTTACTATGAGTATCTCCTCTATAACCTTCATCATGTATTTTACTAACTATATATAGATATATATCCACTAAAACCCTCATTGTGTATTGGACAAAATAAATAAATAAATAAAAATAAATAAATAAAATAACAAATTACCTTACTCCTCCAGACTTCAATTACTATGTTTAGAAAATTTACAGCTACGGCGCCTCTGAACTGATTTAACTGTTGTTCATAAAATCATACATCACAATGTACTCCCTGTTAGCAACCTCTTCAACTTTAACAACAACAACACAAGATCATGCAAGAGATACAAACTAAATATAAATCGCTTCAAACTAGACTGCAGAAAATACGATTTCAGCAATAGAGTGGTCAACGCCTGGAATTCACTACCGGACTCTGTTGTTTCTTCCCCCAATCCCAAAATCTTCAACCTTAGGTTGTCTACAATAGACCTCTCCCCTTTTCTAAGAGCTCTGTAAGGGGCGTGCATAGATGCACCTTTGTGCCTACCGTTCCTGTCCTAATGTCTTTTTTTATCTTTTCTATCTCTACTTTATACTTATATTATGTTAAACATACTACAATACAATACTATATCTGTATGACAAAGAAAATAAATAAAATAAATGAAATGCAAGCCAACCAGGTTTAGTCAGAGTCGCTTCAAGTCTTCCTCAAATAATAGGAGTCCATATTAAGGATAACTTCTTGGCAATAAGGGTAGCGAGAGTCTTAAAATCTAAAAGACCTGACTGATCTCTCAAGACTGGAGTTAGAGTGATTGGGGCCCCTATCGTATGTCCTGGAGTGTGGCCATTGTGAGCTGAACTTACTATCTATTTCTGTACATTATTCATTTTCTTTTTATAACTCTTATTATGTTGTATTTTCATTTTGTCTAGTTACAGTATATTGTACACTACCGTGAGTCAGTTTGGATTCAAGCATTGCCTAAACTGAATAAATTAGGTTAGGTTTATGGTTTAGGTTTATTGGATTTATATGCCGCCCCTCTCCGCAAACTCGGGGCGGCTCACAACATTAAATTGAATTACAATACTTCTACTAGGTCATTTGAATGTGATCATTCTCTTTCCCTCTTTCTTGCTTCTCTTCCTTTTTGAAAACCTACTTTTTCAGTCAAACCTTTGGATTTACTCCTAAACCCTCATCACCAATATAAATAGTGTCTGGGTGTGCTTTAATTTAAAAATCTGTTACTTTGATTATTCCCAGTTCTTCTTTCCTTTGTTATATTTGCTCTGTCTCTCTGTGTCCCATGATTATTGACATCCCTATTGTTGACATTTATATTCAATAAGAAAGAGAGTTCTTATTTTATTTATTTGCATATGTATTTTGTAAAGCTCCATAAAACTACATTAGTGATAAGATAACAAATATGCAATTAGAGGATAACCAGCAGCTAGATGGATGGACTTGATTACCACAGTGATAGATGCACCATTTGAAGACCTGAAGGGTCAGGCTAAGGACAGATCATTCTGGAGCTCTGGGGACAAATCAATCTACAGATGTGATTTCTAAGACTCTACATCAACTCATGCCATTGGCAATTTTGGATATCTCAGTCACTGAAAATGAATAACAGAGGACTTGTCCCCATCCCCTCCCACTAAAAAGTATTATTTTGTGATAACTGAACATCTATTTTGAGCTCTTGGAATATTGATTTGGAAATCTATCACTCACCAAATTGTAATAAAAACAGATACATTGGAATCAGAGTTTGCTGTAAATTTAAAAGAATTAGCTAGGAAATTCTAGATGGACTTAGCTGAAACAATGATTAGACTTGTAGAGATATTAAGGCCAAGCTAAGCCCATTGTCATGATAAATTTTGTTTGTATATAGAAAGCAGAAAAGGACAAACCAGAGATCGACCTCTAGGTCTCTCCCTTGTGGGGTGCCTCAGGGGTCAGTCCTCTCCCCCCTACTATTTAATATCTACATGAAACCACTGGGTGAGATCATCCAAGGGCATGGGGTAAGGTATCATCAATACGCCGATGATACCCAGTTATACATCTCCACCCCATGTCCAGCCAACGAAGCAGTGGAAGTGATGTGCCGGTGCCTGGAGGATGTTGGGGCCTGGATGAGTGTCAACCAACTGAAGCTCAACCCAGACAAGACGGAGTGGCTGTGGGTCTTACCTCCCAAGGACAATTCCATCTGTCCATCCATTACCCTAGGGGGAGAATCACTGACCCCCTCAGAGAAGGTTCGCAACTTGGGCGTCCTCCTCGACCCACAGCTCACATTAGAGAAACATCTTTCAGCTGTGGCGAGGGGGGCCTTTGCCCAGGTTCGCCTTGTGCACCAGTTGCGACCCTACTTGGACCGGGAGTCACTGCTCACAGTCACTCATGCCCTCATCACCTCGAAACTCGACTACTGTAATGCTCTCTACATGGGGCTACCTTTGAAAAATGTTCGGAAACTTCAGATCGTGCAGAATGCAGCTGCGAGAGCAATCATGGGCTTTCCCAAATATGCCCATGTTACACCAACACTCCGCAGTCTGCATTGGTTGCCGATCAGTTTCCGATCACAATTCAAAGTGCTGGTTATGACCTATAAAGCCCTCCATGGCACCGGACCACATTATCTCAGAGACCGCCTTCTGCTGCATGAATCCCAGCGACCAGTTAGGTCCCACAGAGTGGATCTTCTCCAGGTCCCGTCAACTAAAGAATGTCACTTGGTGGGACCCAGGGGAAGAGCCTTCTCTGTGGTGGCCCCGGCCCTCTGGAACCAACTTCCCCCAAAGATTAGAATTGCCCCCACCCTCCTTGCCTTTCATAAGCTGCTTAAAACCCACCTCTGCCATCAGGCATGGGGGAATTGAGACCCTCTTCCCCCTAGGCCTTTACAATTCTATGCATGGTATGTGTGTATGTACAGTATGTTTGGTTTTTTATATTAATGGGTTTTTAATTGTTTCTAACACCAGATTACTATTGTACACTGCTTTATTGTTGCTGTTAGCCGCCCCGAGTCTCCGGAGAGGGGTGGCATACAAATCCAATAAATAAATAAATAAATAAATAAATAAAATCAGAGCATCGATTCAGAAGCAATGGAAATCTTAAAGTTAGAAGTTATGAATATAGTTTGTATTTATCTTGTCAAATTAGTGTTTCTCCTCCCTCCACCCTATATAGCTACAATAACTTTTTATTGACATGTACTTTAATCTTGCTCTTCCTTCTCCATCTCTTCCCTCCTCCTCCTAGTGTTACAAATGTTGACAGAGATCATTTTTCAGACACTAACAAAAACCAAATCAAGTATTCAGTTTTTAAGGGTTACTATAAATACCCCATAATATTAAATTTGTAAAATAAATTGACTGTAGGAAAACATTCTCGTGATATTGTTTTAAAACTAGTGGGTTTGTTTATAATGCAATCTGCAAATTCTGTAGAGTTCCTTTCAGATGGGATGTTAACATTCAGCAAAAATATAAATCTAATTAATACTGGTTGTACTGTGGCACATGTCTCTATTTAGGAAGAAAGAAAGTGCAGAGTCTTTTGTTTCATGACTACTACAATTAGACTGTATAGGAAGACCAGAAAAAATAAAGTGCCTATGCTAAAAAAAATGCTTGAAAAATGTCTTTGAATTTTATACAGAGTGAATACTTTTAGATACAAATATTTTCTTCCTGCTTTCTGCCCAGTATTTGTATGTGTGTTTATAGGTAAAACATGTGTGTAAAAGAATAGTGTTTGTGTGTGCACGTCTGTTTTCTGAACTTTTTAATTTTAATTTTATTTAATATGTTTGTACTTCTATTTTATTCTAAATGTATTTCACACATTTGACTGATTGCTTAATTATGTGCCATCAGGTTGGTTTTTAACAACCATATAGATAGTGTTCTCCATCTATCCCTAACCTGGTGTTAGGGTTTCACAAAACACCCCCAATGAAATAAAATATGGAGGCTAGAAGTTCCTCAAAGTTCCAATTTATTAGCGATGTCATGTTGGCACATCTGTGGAATCCCAAATCTGAAAACTTCCAGGGTTTCCCCACCCAGTTGAAAGTTCACAGCCCTGCCCCACACTCACAACTTCATCACACGGTCCAACCAACTGGACACAATCTCCAGGTAGTCCCAAGCAAGTGTAGGAAAAAACATCCTTGAATAAGAAATGTGTTATGACTAAGTTTCTACCACTCTGATAAAAAAAACCTCTCCCAATTTCCCAGGCTGAAATCTGTGGCAGTTAGGAAGACCAAAAAAACCTTTTTTCCAACATTGATATCTGGTCTTTCAGATCTCAAAATTGTGTTCTCATTGCTTCTATAACTGAGTCCATCCACCTTGCTGCTGTTCCTCCTCTTTTTCTTTTTCAGCATTAAGAGTCTTCTTCAGAGAATTAGGCATAAGGTGCACACCTAGTATTCCATTTATTAACTTCTTTATGCTTTGTTTGCTTTTGGGAAACTATAATAAATACTATAAAGTTATTATATGCCCTCCTATCAGTGGTGGGATTCATATTTTTTTACTACTGGTTCTGTGGGCATGACTTGATGGACATGGCAGGGGAAGGATATTGTAAAATTTCCATTCCCACCTCACTTCAGGGGAAGGTTACTGCAAAATCCCCATTTCCTCCCGATCAGCTGGGACTCAGGAGGCAGAAAATAGATGCCGGTGGGTCAAGTCAGAGGTGGTATTTACCAGTTCTCCAAACTACTCAAAATTTCCAGTACTAATTCTCTAAAACTGGTCAGAACCTGCTGAATCCTACCTCTGGGTCCTGTACTAATTTGTTCTAAGAACTAAATTTATCTCTGTAAAATTATTTGGGAGCGGTACATGGCATCGGACCAGAATACCTCTGGGACCGCCTTCTGCCGCACGAATCCCAGCGACCGATTAGATCCCACAGAGTTGGCCTTCTCTGGGTTCCTTCAACAAAACAATGTCATTTGGCGGGACTAAAAGGAAGAGCCTTCTCCTTGGTGGCTCCAATCCTCTGGAATTAGGATTGCCCCTACCCTCTTTGCCTTTTGTAAACTTCTGAAAACCCACCTATGCCATTAGGCATAGGGAAATTGATATATCACTCGGCTGTTCCATTTTATGTATGATTTGTTTGGGCTGTATGATTGTTTTTAATAAGGGTTTTTAAATTGTTTTTTTTAAATATTGGATTTGTATTGCTTGTTGTGAGCCGCTCCGAGTCCTCGGAGAGGGGCGGCATACAAGTCTAATAAATTATTATTATTATTATTATTATTATTATTATTAATATGTTGCAACTACATGTTCATTTCCACATAAAAGGATTCAAATCAAGTTAGTGGCTTTGGACAAACATTGTTGAAAATGATACGCCAGCAATTTTCTCCATAGCACAAATCTAAGCTCTGGGGACCAAAATCAAAATATATCCTTTAAGCTCTGATCCCTGTTTGCGTCAGTTCCTGCTTCCCCAAAGACCATAAGACATCATGATGGGTTTTCTGTAATCTCATAACCCTAATGTGTAATGAGAATGTTTCATATGTTTCATTGTGTTTCTTTTTCAGTTTTGATATAATCAACTGGGAATCTACTGTAAGCATTATTTCCAGGAATATTAATTATATTTTAATATAAGTAAGTATATAAAGATGGATACTATGTGCATTTTACAGACATCTTTTGTTCCTTTCCTCCTAGAAGTGTCACTATAAAATTAGGCTAATAGCTAATTGCTTAAAATGTTTTATTGCCCAATTAATCAGGTGTGTGAAGCAGCACAGACAGGCTCAATCATGACTATTCTTTATGAACCAACTATTAAAAGATTTCTGGAAAAATTCTGTCCCATAATTGCAACCTCTTTCCAACTATACAAACTGCATTGCCCCCCCCCCCCCATTACTAACAGACAGTACCCCTGAGCATGGAAAGAAATCCAACCACCCCCCCCCCCTTGTAAATGAGAGATTTTGATCCATGAGGGGGAGTCTTTTCACAAAATTGGCTGGCATCAACTGTAGAAGAAATTCCTTTGACAACTGCTGAAAAAAACCATTACTGTATCTATTTCTTCCAAAACTGGCTCTGGTGATTCTATAGAGTTAATTGGGGCATCAATTCAACCATATTTGGTCTGGTGGTTAAGGCACCAGGCTAGAAAGCAGGAGATTGGGAGTTCTAACCCTGCCTTAGCCGTGAAAATCAACTGGGTGGCCTTGGGCCAATCACTCTCTCTAATGGCATTTTTCTAGGTTGTCTAAGAGGGGTGTGATTGAGTTGATAGTTTTCTACAGTATTTTTATCCATACATGGACACGTGATTTCAGTCAATATTGCTGAAGAAGTCATCAGTCCATTGGCCACTTTTTTATGGAGTGTCACAAATCCCAGATGTCTCTCCAGATGTTCAGTATCTAGCTCTACAAAACTTCTGAAAAACAGAAGTTTTCCTCTGTTTGAGGAGATGTATCATCAAAAGGTTCATGCAAATCCATTGCATACCCTGAGTCTAAGGAGAAGGGCGGCATAAAAATCAAATAAATAAATAAATATCCACTTGTACATTTTCAGCTCTAGCAAGATTATTATGTACTGAAAGTCCTTACCCAGCTTGTGGAGTCTGTAGGGATTTGAAAAAGGATAAAAAGCTGAAATCAAACTCATGCAAGATATAGGTAAATATTATTTGTCCACAATCTGCCCAGCCTGTTGTCAGTTTCTGTATTACCTGTAGATTACATTCCCATGAAGGAGTCCAAGAATCTATCTCAGGTAGCTTTTGTCCAATTATGGCTAATATTCCAGTTGCTGCCTTCTGGGGAGTTAAAGGTCTTGTGAGAAAACCCTGGCCCTCAACACCCTTAGGCTGAATTATTTCAGTGATTTTATACAGGGCTATCTTTTAAGATTAACCAGAAATTGGCACTTTCAGAAGATGGCATTGTATTATCTGGTCAAATACGTGTCTGCTGTGGCTTTGATCTAACCCCTAGATTTAGTATGATTCCCCCACTTGCCTTAGCACCAGCGGTGGGCTACGAGCCGGAATGCTAAATTGCACTCGCCGTCGCGGCTCGTAAGTTCTTGCGTAACCAGTGCGATTTTTCTGCTGCACCTGTGAAGGTAGCAAAATTGTGCACGGAGCCACAGGTAAAACATTGCTGAAACACAGATGCAATTTTGCTACCTCTACAGGTGCAGCAGCAAAATCGCGCTGGTCCCCCAAGAAATTATGAGCCGCTGTGGCGAGCGCAATTTAGCGTTCCGGCTCATAGCCCATCGCTGCTTAGCACCTATGTGAATCCACTGGTGAGGACATCTGATGATATGAAAAAAAGACAATTAGTATGTTAATGGCAAACAGATTGGGGATATCATTTGGAAATGCCAAGTTTTAAGCTTTAGGAGTTAACCTAGTTAAACAGCAAAATCTTTTTATTAAAATAATTAGGTACAGTTATGAATCCAAAGGGTATGTTTTGCAACACTTTTTTTGGTTATTAAAAGTAAAAAAAAAGCAAACATTTATTTCTATTTCAATTGTTCAGCAAAAGGATCTTGGTAAACCACAACAAAAAATAAAATTGTCCTTAGAAGATCCAAACAGGCCTTCTATGGAACATGGAGATTGTAAAGTGAACCTATAATAAAATGTATTACCTTTCAAAGTCTGTTATTGGAGAAATAGGATCAATCTTTTAAACCATTAAATAAAACCTCTCTTTAATTACTGAAACATTATGCAGTTTCTCAGGAATTGGGCACAACATATACAGTGTTCTGTCAAGCTCTCTGATAGAATCCTCCCAAAAATGCACAGATACAATTTCAGACACACACACATTTGAAAATTCAAAACAATGTTATTTATACCGAAAATGCAAATAAATAGAGCACTCTTTTTGTATAGCAAAGAGCACTTGTCTCCAAACAAATTGGTAATTTGTACAAGTCCCTTATTAGTTCTGTGATACTTAGCTTGCAGCTGTGAGGCAATTCACAGTCCTTATTCTTTCACAAAGTGAAACACACTTTGCTCTGGGTTAGTTTCAAAGCGGGGGAAAATCAGCACACAAAGATCAAAGTCAGCAAAGCAGTCATGAAACACAACGATCAGATAATCCTCCACAATGGCCAAACCCACAGGCTGCTATTTATAGCAGCCTCACTAATTACCACAGCCCCAACCAACCACAGGTGGCCTCATTTTCTTTGATAATAATCTCTCAGTTGTTGTTGCCTATGCATCGCTCTCCGCATGCGTGGCTGTATCATTAACTCTTGTTCTGAATCCAAGGAGGAGCTAGATAATTGATTTCCTTCTGAGCTGTCTGCCCCACTCTCCTCCTCCCTGTCACTTATGTCTTCATGGTCAGAGGAGCCTTCATCAGCAGATTCCACCGGGGGCAAAACAGGCCTGCAGCATGTGGATGTCTCCCCCACATCCACAGTCCTTGGGGCAGGAGCTGGGCCAGAGCTAACCACAACATACAGTAGAAGTTAACCTTAGAACCGTAATGGTGAACCTATGGCACCTCTTCCAGGTTTCTGGCGCACATGCACCCAGCTGTACCTTAGGCTTGCAACAGTGCTAGAAACCGGAACAGCGGTTGCAAGAACTGGGCATGGCTAGTTTAATGAAAAGAAGGACTAGGGGAGACATGATAGCAGTGTTCCAATATCTCAGGGGTTGCCACAAAGAAGAAGGAGTCAACCTATTCTCCAAAGCACCTGAGGGTAGAACAAGAAGCAATTGGGTGGAAACTAAACAAGGAGAGAAGTAACTCAGAACTAAAGAGAAATTTCCTGACAGTTAGAACAATTAATCAGTGGAACAGCTTGCCTCCAGAAGTTGTGAATGCTCTAACATTGGAAGTTTTTAAGAAGATGTTGGATAACCATCTGTCTGAAGTAGTGTAGGGTTTTCTGCTTAAGCAGGGGGTTGGACTAGAACAGTGTTTCCCAACCTTGGCAACTTGAAGATATCTGGACTTCAACTCCCAGAATTCCCCAGCCAGCATTCGCTGGCTGGGGAATTCTGGGAGTTGAAGTCCAAATATTTTCAAGTTGCCAAGGTTGGGAAACACTGGACTAGAAGACCTCCAAGATCCCCTCCAACTCTGTTGTTGTTATTATTATTATTATTATTATTATTATTATTATTATTATTATATCTTGGTGGGGCTCATCACTGGAACAGAACAGTGCTCTCCATATTTTCTGATCTTATACAGCCTCTTTCAGTTATTTTATGCTCTGACTGGTATTGGGGTTTTTTTGGGGGTTTTTTGTTTTTATTATTAAAACAGGGTACAGAAAAGCAAAAGGGATATATACAATATACATTCTAACATTTAGAATTTACTTATATAGTACACGAAGGAGAGGGAGAAAAGAAGAAAGGTAGGGGGTTGGGAAAGAAGGGAAAGAGATATAAGGGAAAGTGGGATAGGAAATTGGAGGAGAGTGGTAAGAAGAGAAGGCCAGCGTTAGAGCTGGGGCTTTCATGCTTTGCGGCCTGTGGTTTGAACACATAGGTGGTGTAAATTTCCCTAAAGTTTTATCCATATGTTTTTGATGTAATTATTAGTGCCAGTACGTATCAGTGGTTTAAGGGTTTGTTTTCTTTGTAATTTAAAATTCGTGTCAATCGATGTTTACAGTTTGTCGTTTCAATTTGATGTTATGATTTGTGATGTAGGTTGCTAGTTTTTCAAGTTGTTTTTGTTGGATACTTTTCTTGATGAATAATTTTTAAGTAATTCCTTTTTTTTAACCAGAGGTACCATTTGTCCCATGCTTTGTAGAAATCTGTCTCATCCCTGTTTTGCAGTTCCATTGTTAGCTTGGACATTTCTGCACATTCCATTATTTTAATCAAAAGTGATAGAACGGTTGGGGTTTTTTCTTGTTTCCAGAATTGTGCATATAAAATCCTTGCGGCTGTAATAATGTGAATTATAATATATCTGTTTTCTTTACTCAAGTTTTGTCTTATGATTCCTAATAAAAATAGTTCGGGTTTTGCATGGATGATCTGGGAAGTAATTTGTTCTAGCATAGTTTTGATTTTATACCAATATTTTTGGGTGGCTTCACATGTCCACCAGATGTGGTAGTATGTACCTGGTTTTTCCCTGCACTTCCAACATAGTGGTGATAGGTTTGGATACATTTTCGCAAGTCTAGCAGGTGGCAAGTGCCATCTGTAGAACATTTTGTAATGATTTTCCTTATATGAAGTTGCCATCGTTAGTTTATAATTAACAGTCCAAATTTTTTCCCATTTGTTTAAATAAATTGTGTACCCAAAATTTTGTGACCACGCTATCATAGTTCCTTTAACTATTTCTTCTACAGTATCGTGTTGAAGGAGGATATTGTATATGTTTGATATTTGTTTTTTTTGTGGACCAAAAATTATCTTGTCAAGAAGATTGTTTTTTTGAAAGCCTAATTTGTTCTTATCTTCATTATATTTTGATTTACAGTAATTTGTAGGTAGTGTAACCAATCCACTTTAATACCTTTTTCCATGAGCTTTTGTTTAGGGATTAGATCATTATTTTCGTTTAACAGTTGGTCGTATGTTATAATTTTGTCAGGGGTTAATGCATTCGGGTATATAATTGCTTCTGTTGGGGATATCCATTTTGGGATACAGAGGTAATGGGTTTTTTTAATAAAGTGCCAGGTGTTAATTAAGGTTTTTCGAATGTAGTGTGATCTGAAGTATGTTGGTATTTTACCTATGTCTGCCATCAGAAACTTGTGCCACCCGGCTTGAAGGTCATAGCCTTTGAGTGTTAATATTCTAGAATTTTTAAGTGTTATCCATTCTTTCAGTAAATTTGCAATTGAGGCATGGTAATATAGTTCCATGTTTGGTAACCCAAATCCACCTCTTGACCTATGGTCTTCTAGGTCTTTAAGTTTTATTCTGGCCTTTTTTTTTTGTCCATATAAATTTGTGAATTTTTTTGTGTAAGTTTTTGAAGAAGGTCCTGTTTAATTTAATGGGTGCAGTTTGGAAAAGGTATAAAAATCTAGGGAGTATATTGCTTTTAATTACAGCAATTTTCCCCATTATAGAAAGTGGGAGCTTCGACCATCTGCAAAAATCTTTGTCCATTTCATTGATTAGTTTATCGTAAATGTCTTTCTTGATAGTGCTGCAATTTGCGGTAATCCATAGTCCTAGGTATTTAACTTTTTTGGCGGTTTTGATTTTGGTAGATTCCTCTAGTTTCGATATCTGCTGTTTTGTCATATTTTTTGTTTTGGTATTGGTTTTTTGATCTAGCCATGATGGACATTTGCAACCTCATTTCCATTTACCGGTGATCATCCCAAGCCTTTTCAGTGAGTTTCATTGCATGACATGGCCGAAATATGTAAAGCTGGTTTTTTGTGATTTATCTTTAAAAAATATGTCTGATTTTATATGCTCCAATACTTCTTTGTCATCTTTGCTGTCCAATAATTGCACAGGGGCCTTGTCCAATACCCCAGCTCAAATGATTTTCTCCTGTCTAGTTTTTTCATTGTCCAATTTTCACAACCCTTAGGTAGCTGTGAGAAAGGCAATTATGCAGACTAATTTGGTTGCCAGGTTAATGCCCTCACTTTTCCATTTTCAATTTATGCTAATCTTTGCTGTACAACTCAATGCAATTTGATTATTTATTTCTGGACTACAGACACTACTTTGATCAATGTGCAATCATAGAAAAGTTAATTCTTACACACATTTGATCTCTACACCATAAATTGTTACTTTGACATTTCCATTCCTCACAATGGTCATGGGATTGGTCTTTTTCATGTTCAAGCATCGGCCAAATTTCTCACTTTCTTATTTAATCCTTTTGATCAGATGTTTTGGGTCATCTTTGATTTCTGAGATAAAAGTTATGTTGTCAGAATACTTAAGATTGCTGATGTTACTTCCTCCAGTCTTTACTCCAATTTTTAATTTTATTCCTCATAATCACTTTGGCATAAGAATAAGAAAGATGAAACAATACAATCTTGCTGCCATATCTTTCCCTACCTTTTACCAATCGATATTTCTAAATGATGTTATTACAGAGGCTTCCTAATTTGTGTACAGCAACTGAACCAAATTGACCGCATATGTTGGTGCTTTCCTTTAGGCAATACAGATATAAATATATACCCTGTTTTTCCCAAAATAAGACATCCCCTGATAATAAGCCCTGTCAGGCTTTTGAGTTCCTGGCAAGAAGGCCAAGCACTTATTTCAGGATTCAAAAAAATATAAGACAGGGTCTTATTTTTTGGGAAACACAGTATACAGTATGTATGTGTGTGTTTGTGCGTATAGATATATTATACATCTACATCTATATATATCTATATCTTTCTAGGGAAGATAGGAAGATTCAAGATTGTCAGAGACTGGCTATAGACAATTAGCATTCAGTCTGATTTGAAATAACCTGGAACACGGTAGTTAACTTCAAAACTTTATTTTGACAGGAGCCTAACTATACGCGGATACACTTTCACTCAGGCGCGAGCTAGAGAAGAGCGCGTAACACCAGTGGCACTCTTCCTTTTATACTTTCTACCCCGGCAACAAGCGACGCTTGACAGCACTACAAGATTGGCGCCAAACCGCGGCAGCCAATGAGAATCAGGTAAACAACTTTTAATACATACAGCTTTCTCTGCTTAACAACTCCAAATTTAACTTTTCCCCAGTAACAGAATATTGTAGAATTTTCTGGCCATAACACTCCTTCCCCTTCTGGTTTGTTTTGTAGGCTTATTCGGACAAACAAGTTATAAAGTCCTCGAGCCGGCCAGGCTTCCTAGGAATACGTTCTGACCGGTGTGGCTCGTTCAGGACCTGGACATCCACAGAGGACGACAGTTCCTCTTGTCCCGCAGGTGAAGAACTTCCACAGCTGGAACTGGGCAGAGCTGAGGCAGCGCAGGAATGGTCATTAAACCCCGGTAAGTCCCAATCAATTTGTTCTTGGCCACGGCTGGGTCGGGCATAACTCCCTGTGGGGAGTGAAGGATTAGAAACCACGTTACTTGGATTGTCCAGGCTTTCTCTGAGACTGGCTGTTTCCAGCCTCCCCCTTACTAATCCATTGTGATTTGCACGCGTGGGTTCGAATCCCATCCTCGTCGCCAGTGAAATAACCTGGAACACGGTAGTTAACTTCAAAACTTTATTTTGACAGGAGCCTAACTATACGCGGATACACTTTCACTCAGGCGCGAGCTAGAGAAGAGTGCGTAACACCAGTGGCACTCTTCCTTTTATACTTTCTACCCTGGCAACAAGCGACGCTTGACAGCGCTACAAGATTGGCGCCAAACCGCGGCAGCCAATGAGAATCAGGTAAACAACTTTTAATACATACAGCTTTCTCTGCTTAACAACTCCAAATTTAACTTTTCCCCAGTAACAGAATATTGTAGAATCTTCTGGCCATAACATGATTGATGAAGGAATGCTAGATAGTGCAGCCTTAAGTCTATTCCTAACTCTAGCAAGGTGGACTAGTGCATGCATCTGAGGTGCATAGCCTAAGTTAATACTATAATGTCTAGAAATTCCTGTTTAAATGGCTTTGAACTAGATGTTAGACTGGGGTGGGGGATGCTCACTCCGCATGTTTACTTCTGGCGCCTAACCCTGTCAGTCTGGAAGAAGGTGTGGCTCATTAAAATGCAAAATAAATAATTAGGAAAACAAACTTTGTGGAACCTGCATGTTGCTTTCTTTTAAATGAATACAATTAAGGAAAAATCATACATATGCAGATAGATAGAGAGATAGAGAGATAGATAGATAGATAGATAGATAGATAGATAGATAGATAGATAGATAGATAGAGAGAGAGACAGGTATAGGTATCTGTAGTGAACGCTCCTTGTCCACCTCTGGCAATGTCAGATTCTGAGGAGGATGAACCAGGCCCCTCTGGATACCTTGGGCCAGTGTGGTTGCCAACTGATGCAGAGAGTGAGAGTGAGGGAGAAAGTGACCTGGATGAACCTGAGGAACTATCAGAGGGGGCTGATATACCAATGGTGGAGTGGTCCCAATTGGAGGAGGAAGAAGACATAACCCACTCTCAGGAGGTTACTGAGAAGACAACAGAACTTGTATGGTAAAAGGAAATAAGCTTGCAGCTTTACCTCTTGGGGGTTTGATGCAGTATGAAGTATAAAAGCAAAGTATTTTGGGGTGGGGTTTCAACATTGCTTCATGGATGCTATGTTAGAGTTGGGGTGCTTGAAAATGCCTTCCCCAAAACCTGATTTCTATCTTGTTAAGAACTTTTTGTCAGACTCTACATGACTATTAGAAAATTGGTGATCTGACCTTTCTCTTCTATGCTGCATTCCCTTTCTTATCTTGTTGGAATGCCATTAGGCCAAAGCTGACGCCTTTCCCGGAACCTAATCTGATAACTTCAGAAAAGAAAAAAATACTCCCTGAACACTTTAACAAACTGCCTTCTGCTTAATGCTGTGTTTTCCAGTAAAAAGTGTGATTTAAAACAAAAATAGTGGGGCTTTGTTGATGGTTTCACTCCAAAAGCTCGGGAATAGAATAGATGTAGATGTAGATTAATTATTTTCTCTTTTCTTTTTCAATCAAATCCTGAAATATATTTAAAAGTCTCCACTTGCATAGTAGTGGCAGTGGAATTCTCCATAGAATTCTGAAGATCCAGTGGCAGGATAAGGTGCCTGACACTGAGGTCCTCTTCAGGGTAGGCCTCCTATCAATTCCCACTCTGCTGATGAAAGCCCAAACACGCTGGGCAGGCCATGTTGCAAGGATGCCAGACCATTGCATCCCTAAACAGCTCCTCTATGGTGAGCTGTCTAAAAGAAAGTGATCGTGTTGGGGACAAAGGAAGCAATACAAAGACATGTTGAAAGCCTCCTTCAAGTCCCTCTATTTCGACACCACCTCTTGGGAAACCCTGGCACAAGATCGACCAACATGGTATATGCTGAGCCACCAAGGCTGCCATCTAAGGCCAGAAGAACATTCATAGCAGAAGAGAAGCAAGCACTCCACAAAGCCAGAGCTGCAAATGCTCTGACAATTATGCCCACATGTCTGCCCAACATGTGGCAGAACATTTTCTGCCTGTACAGGCCTTACCAGTCACCTGCAGACACATCATGTACAGCCCACAACCCATTAGATGTCAAGGTCCTCTTCGAACATGATGGACAAACATCAGTGGCAGTGTTAGGATCTGGATTCAAGTGTAGTCCACATATCTAGTTAGCACCCAATTATTTTTACCACCTTGGAGTCACAGTTTCCCGTAAGCTGTGCGTGTGCGTGCGCCCGCGCCCCAAAATACCCCCGCGCATGCCCTTTTCCATGGGCACGCACTCCCTATCCCCCTGCCAGCCTGCGGGGGGGGCGGGGATGGGGAGGTGCGGCAGTAGGAGGAAAGGAAGCCGCGGCCGCCCCTGCCTCCCCATGGTGCCTCCGGCCAAACATGCCCCTGGCTTCTCGGCCCTGCTGGCCGATCCTCCCCCTCTCCTCCTCCGCCGCCTCCTGCCTTGGGGTGCGACTTCTGCCACGGCAGTGGTGGCTGCGGGACGAAAGCGCTGCCAGCCAGCCAGGGGGCTGCGAGAGAGGGCTTTCTCCGCAGGCTTCGGGAATGCCCGCCCTGCCCTTCTCACAGCCCCTTCGCTGGGAGCGCTTTCGTCCCAGACTTCCAGCAAGGGGGCTGCAGTAGAGGCAGGGTAGGCATTCCCGAAGCGCTCGGAGAAAGCGCTCTCGCAGCACCCTCGCCGTCGGTGCCTCCGTTCCGGAGCTCCGCCTCACAGCTGATCACCCTGCCGCCGCCCCATGGCTACTACCACTGCTGAGAGAAAGAGAGAAAGGGGGGAGAGAGAGATAGCAAGAGAGAGAAGAGAAAGAAAGCAAGAGAGAGAGAGAAAGAAAACAAGAAAGAGAGAGAGAGATGAAAGGGGGGGAGAGAGATAGCAAGAGAGAGAAGAGAAAGAAAGCAAGAGAGATAGAAAGAGTGAGAGAGAGAGAAAGCAATAGAGAGAGAGAAAGAGAGAGAGAGAGAGCAAGAGGGGGAGAGAGAAAGAGAGAGAAATGACTCTTGATTTAAAGCATATGGTAAAAAGCACCCAAATAATAACAGAGAAAAAAAAACCCAGCCGTTTGTGTGTGTGTGTGTGTGTGTGTGTGTGAACTCTTGAACCATTTCCAATAGCTCACCTCTAATTGGAAATGGTTCAAGAGTTCACACACACACACACATACAAGGAGGGAGGAGACAGGGATGGAAAAAGAGAAGATAATAATAGTAATAGATTTTGGTTTTGTTTTATTATTAATTTATTTTAATAAAAAAAGAAGGGAATTTTTTTCTTATTTATTTATTTGTTTGTTTGTTTGTTTATTTTTCTATGCCACCCAGTCCCAAAGGGACTGTCGCTCAGACACTATACCTTTCCGCCCACACCCAAAAAAAATTAGAGGGAACATTGCTTGGAGTAGGATAGACCCCTATACTCACATTAGGAGATGGACAGAAACCTTGAGTATTTCTAGAAACATAACTGATGAACAACCCAATTCTGAAGAAAAACAAGATATATAAGATTTAACAACCACACATATTAATGGCAATATACTTCTCTATAAAGGTACAAAATTCTTTTTTCTCCAGAAACAACAACAGTGTTTTCAACAGAAACTGTTATAGGGAGAGGCAATATCAACTGTGATTCTATCCTACAAGCCTTCAAGTTCTAAACGGATTAAAATAATTCAATTAAAAATTAGGAAAAAATGATAGTTTAATATCATATGGTTTTTCTGATATTTGGAAAATTCAACATAAAGATAGCAAGAGTTCCAATTTTTATTTCAAAAAGCATAATAGATTAATTTGATTAATTATACTTTGATATTAGCAAAATATATTCAAAATCTTACCCAACTCTCAACTGGCCTAATTAAAACAACAGTCTCGATTTTCAAATAGTTATCTACCTCTGTTGAGAAAATTAATGGAAATTAAATCCTATGTTACTATCAAGTAAGATGTATAGCAAGTACTAAATGAGATACTGAATAATTATTTAATAGACAATCTCGATTGAACACCCAAATATACTGGAAGGCTTTAAAACAATGTGAAATGTGTGTATTAAACTTAGATCATTTTAGAAAAGTAAAAGCAAAAAGTGTAATTAAACTAAACAGTTAAAATCAGTGAATGATTAAATATTCTTTCTTTCTTCTCTCTATCTCTCTCTTACACACACATACACACATACCAGGCTCTTTGAAAACATACAACTTGAAACAAAGGTCTATCTCATTCTGGTATCACAAATGTTATATTTAGTATGAGTTGATTGTTTATTTGTACCCGGACTATCATTAAGTGTCGTACCTTATGATTCCTGACTAACTTTTCTTTTATATATACTGAGAGCATATGCAGCAAGACAAATTCCTTGTGTGTCCAATCACACCTAGCCAATAAAATTCTATTCTATTCTAACAATTTTTTTCTGAACTTAGGAAAAAAGCATTAAAGCTCTTAACCAATAGGCTGAGAAAATGATGATATCATAACACAGCAAAAAGGTTTAAAGCAAAATAATGGAAAGATTTTAAATGTCAAAATTTATTACAAAAGAATAAGAAAGATTTTCCATATGAAATAAGTGAATTAAGCTCACACTGAGTATTTGCAAATACCTTCTGTATCAGAAAGGCTAGTAATGTCCCACTTGAAAACCATTACGGATCCACTATTAGACCCCCTGCAATTTGCATACCAAGCAAATAGATTGACAGATGATGCTGTTAATATGCACTGCACCCTACAACTCTCAGTAATCTTTCCTTACCCCATTCTTTATATATATATACACCAAGACACACATACATAAAACTCAAATTGATTGCATTAGTTGTCCAGTATGTATATACCATATTTTTCTTAGGATAAGGCAAATCTTTTTACTCCCAAAAAGAGGGTAAAAAACTGGGCACGTCTTATATTACGAATAAACGCATTGCGTTTTAGGCAGTGGGTGATTAAGCCCGAAAACACTTTCTTCCCCATTCCAAAAACGAGGCATGCAGCCAATGTTGCCTACCACCTGAAACACAATGCTCTTTTTTTATCTCCGCGCACTCCATTTTTGGAATGGGGAGGAAAGTGATTGACCTGAGCACATAAAGCCTGAAATAGTAATCAAGATATTGAAATAACTTGGGTCTTCCAGCACAAACTGCCCAGAAGTTCAGCACATATTGCCAAAATCAATAAATAAAAATATCCAAATCAAGATCTCAAGAAACCCAATTTGAGGAATCAGGTGGGAGAATCGCAAGTCTCTCTTTTGCCCCCATGAAAATCATTTCCCACTCCATCCACTTCAGTTAAATGCCCAGAATTGTTTTTTTTCTTGTTTTGCTCCTCCAAAATTAAGGTGTGTCCTTTATTCCGGTATGTCTTATACTCCAAAAAATACAGTAACTGATTCAATTTGCAGATTATTTAATAAGAAAATGTAATGATTAAGCTTCATGAAATTGTTAAATGATTTTGAGGGGAAGGATATTTGTGAAGTTTTCCATATACTGAAATGGACATATTAACACTTATGGTTTATAAATGGAAGCAAGGAAGGAAGGAAGGAAGGAAGGAGGGAGGGAGGGAGGGAGGGAGGGAAGGTGGAAGGAAGGAAGAGAGGAAGGAAGGAAGAGGAAGGGGCACCGATCTCTGGGGTGGCAGAGGGTCGAAATATTCCAGTGTTGCTGGGGAGAGGCAGATATGGTGGGGGCCACGGAGTTAGCCGTTCCAGGGGAACGAGGGATCGTTGCTTAATAATGATCCCTTGTTCTGGCTCCGTGAGCCCAATCTTGGGTACTTGTGATGAGTGTAACTCTGGCCCTTGGCTCAGGTTGCTGCTGCTCAATGCCAGGTCAGTGGTAAATAAAGCTCCCCTCATCCGGGATTTGATCCTGGATGAGGAGGCTGACCTGGCATGTATTACTGAAACCTGGCTGGGCCCAGAGGGAGGTGTTCCTCTCTCTGAAATTTGCCCAGCCGGGTTTCAGATATGGCATCAACCTCGACCCCAGGGAAGGGGGGGAGGAGTAGCTATTATAGCCAGGGAGAGCCTTTGCCTACGTAGACTCATTGCTCCGGAAATTGCGGGTTGTGAGTCTCTCTTGATGAAGTTGGACTTAGGGGTTCAGGTGGGCTTATTTCTCACGTACCTGCCTCCCAGCTGCATGTCAAAAGCCCTGCCTGTGCTACTCGAGGAGGCAGCCGGGTTGGCGGTGAGGTTCCCCGGACTTATTGTCCTGGGGGACTTCAACCTGCCGTCACTCGGTGAAACCTCTGGGTTGGCACAGTAGTTCATGGCCACCATGACAGCCATGGACCTGACTCAAGTAGTACAGGGTCCGACTCACGAGGGAGGGCATGCACCTGACATGGTATTCCTTTCCGAGCAATTGAGAAATGGTCTGAGACTAAGGGGCTTAGAAGCATTGCCTTTGTCATGGTCAGACCATTTTCTACTACGGCTTGACTTCCTGGCTCCAATCCTTCCCCGCAGGGAGGCGGAACCAATTAAGATGTTCCGCCCCAGACGCCTGATGGACCCAGAGGGCTTTCAGACAGCGCTTGGGGTTATTCCAGAGGCACTCGTCCACAGTTTGGCGGAGTCTCTTGCGGAGGCCTGGAACAAGGCTGCAGCGGAGGCTCTTGACCGGATTGCGCCTTTGTGATCTCTCCGTGGCGCTAGACCCCGTAGAGCTCCATGGTTCAACGAGGAGCTCCAGGAGTTGAAACGCCAGAAGAGACGTCTAGAGAAGCTATGGAGGAAGAGTAGGTCTGAATCTGATCGAACACTTGTAAGAGCTTTTATTAAGACTTACAAAGTGGCGCTCAAGGCGGCAAGATGCGCGTACCATGCCGCCTTGATTGCATCAGTGGAATCCTGCCCGGCCACTCTGTTTAGGGTGACCCGCTCCCTTCTTAACCAGGGGGGAGTTGGGGAGCCCTTACAGAGCAGTGCCAAGGATTTTAATATGTTTTTCGCTGATAAAATCGTTCAGATCCGGGCCGACCTCGACTCCAATTGGAAAACAGAGTCGACTGACAACGAGTCAGTCAAGGTGACTGAGGCACGTACTTGTCCACCTGTCTGGGAAGAGTTTGATCTGGTGACACCTGATGAAGTGGACAAGGCCATTGGAGCTGTGAGTTCCCCCACCTGTTTACTGGATCCGTGTCCCTCCTGGTTGGTCTTGGCCAGCAGGGAGGTGACACGGAGCTGGGTCCAGGAGATTACCAATGCTTCCTTGGGGAGGGGAGTTTTTCCAACACTCTATAAAGAGGCGCTCGTGCGCCCCCTCCTCAAGAAGCCTTCCCTGGACCCAGCTGTACTTAATAACTATCATCCAGTTTCCAACCTTCCCTTTATGGGGAAGGTTGTTGAGAAGGTGGTGGCGCTCCAGCTCCAATGGTCCTTGGAAGAAGCCGATTATCTAGGTCCCCAGCAGTTGGATTTCAGGCCCAGTTACAGCACGGAAACTGCTTTGGTCGCGTTGATGGATGATCTCTGGCGGGCCCAGGACAGGGGTTTATCCTCTGTCCTGGTGCTCCTTGACCTCTCAGCGGCTTTCGATACCATCGACCATGGTATCCTTCTGCACCGGCTGGAGGGGTTGGGGTGGGAGGCACTGTTCTTCAGTGGTTCTCCTCCTACCTCTCCGGTCGGTTGCAGTCGGTGTTAGTGGGGGGTCAGAGGTCGACTCTGAGGTCTTTCCCTTGTGGTGTGCCTCAGGGGTCGGTCCTCTCCCCCCTGCTATTTAATATCTACATGAAACCGCTGGGTGAGATCATCCAAGGGCATGGGGTGAGGTATCATCAGTACGCTGATGATACCCAGCTTTACATCTCCACCCCATGTCCAGTCAATGAAGCAGTGGAAGTGATGTGCCGGTGTCTGGAGGCTGTTGGGGCCTGGATGGGTGTCAACAGACTCAAACTCAACCCGGATAAGACGGAGTGGCTGTGGGTTTTGCCTCCCAAGGACAATCCCATCTGTCCGTCCATTACCCTGGGGGGGGAATTATTGACCCCCTCGGACAGGGTCCGCAACTTGGGCGTCCTCCTCGATCCACAGCTCACATTAGAGAACCATCTTTCAGCTGTGGCGAGGGGGGCGTTTGCCCAGGTTCACCTGGTGCACCAGTTGCGGCCCTATCTGGACCGGGACTCACTGCTCACAGTCACTCATGCCCTCATCACCTCGAGGTTCGACTACTGTAATGCTCTCTACATGGGGCTACCTCTGAAAAGTGTTCGGAAACTTCAGATCGTGCAGAATGCAGCTGCGAGAGCAGTCATGTGCTTACCTAGGTATGCCCATGTTTCACCATCAGTCCGCAGTCTGCATTGGCTGCCGATCAATTTCCAGTCACAATTCAAAGTGTTGGTTATGACCTTTAAAGCCCTTCATGGCACTAGACCAGAATATCTCCGAGACCGCCTTCTGCCGCACGAATCCCAGCAACCGATTAGGTCCCACAGAGTGGGCCTTCTCCGGGTCCCATCAACTAAACAATGTCGGTTGGCAGGGCCCAGGGGAAGAGCCTTCTCTGTGGTGGCGGTCTCGGAGATATTCTGGTACTCGGGAACCAACTCCCCCCTGAGATTAGAACTGACCCTACTCTCCCTGCCTTCCTTAAACTCCTTAAAACCTACCTTTGCCGTCAGGCATGGGGGAACTGAAACACCTCCCCCGGGCATGTTCAATTTATGCATGGTATGTTTCTGTGTGTGTTTGTTAGTAAATGGGGTTCTTTTTAAATCTTTTTAAATATTTTAAATTTATTTGGATTTGTCATGATTTGCTGTATCTTGCTGTGAGCTGCCCCGAGTCTGCGGAGATGGGCGGCATACAAATCTAAATAATAAATAAATAAATAAAATAAATAAATAAATAAGGAAGGAAGGCGGAGGGAGAGGGAGGGAGAGAGGAAGGGAGGGAAGGAGGGTGGGTTGGAGGGACAGACAGACAATTTTGGGCCTTTATTTTTAGGTCCAGTTGAATGTTTTGCTCCTCTCACCTTTACCTTTGTTAGCCAAAGAACCATTATTAGTAAAATTAAAATGAAATAAGCAAATGAACAAAAAATCATATATATTCTGAATGTTTGTGCAGATAACATTTTACTTCTCTTATCGAGCGAAAAGGAAGCAGCTACAAAAATGCAGTGTGTTAAAAAGCATTCAATGTTCTTCTTAATAAACTAAAACTATTTTAAAACATTGTGGACTATTTTCCCCAGAAACAGAAAGTCGCAAAGCCAACAGGGTTTACAGAGAGGCCAAAGGCACAGTTCTCTAAACAGGATTTTAATCTGTAGTGAGGGGCAATGTTTTATTCCCAGAGCATTCTGTCAGTGCAAAGCACTATTTTTCTTCTACCACCTCCTCCTTCACAAAGTCTTCTACTTTGCTTTCATTCCCAGGGCATTGTAGAAAACTTATAAAGCAAATGAGCAGCTTCTTTTAACATGCTGTAAACAAATTCTTGGATTTTGAATTTGTATTCTGTCTGAGTAGCTTTCCTAGTAACATGAGTGAGGTTGATTTCTTGGTGTTTCTCCAAATCCCCTTTTTTGGGCAAGATGGAGAATCACTGTACCTCTCTTTTGCTACAGAAGTTAGATTAAATTCTCTCTAATTTAAGAAGCCGTGTTCAGCATGCTTTCCTGTTTGCTTGTCATTTAGTTACTCTTGCAGAATCCTGAGATACAAATCAGACTCCAGATAAGGAGTTCCTTAGAGGTCAGTAAGGGACGTGCATAAGTGCACCAGTGTGCCTTCCGTCCCCTGTCCAATTGTCTCTCCTTATCTCATTTATCTTTTCTTCCTTTCAAATTTGTTCACCTATACTTTTATATCTTTTCTTCTATTCGTTTCTTTAGTTATATTACTACATATCTATTCTCTTCAATGTGTATTATGTATTGGACTAAATAAATAAATTTAAATAAATAAATTCTTGCATTCTAGAAGAAATTCTAGATTCTAGAGATCCCTTTTATAAATTATTCTTCAAGTTAATAATTACATTGGGAGGAGATAGAGTTAGAGAAAACAATAAGAGATAAACTGAGGGTACTAAGGCGCAAGCAAGCAATATATATAAGATGTTAGTGAAGTCAGACGGGATGTGATCCAAGGATTGACTAAATGGTGGCAAAATGAGATACAAGTAGAGGTGCAAGAGATGGAAAATACAGTAGAGAATATAAGGAAAATCAAGAATACAAGAGTTAGGGAAATGAGAAGGAAAATATTACATAAGTGATATTACACACCTGTTTAACTTGCACACTTTCAGCAGAACGTTAAAGGTATCTGTTGGCATGGGTGCTAAGATAAAGGAGTGTTTATGCATATGCTCTGGGAATGCCCAGTGGTGCAGAACTTTTGGCAAAAAGTGCAAGAGGATATTAATAGGATATTAAATATAAGATGGACGATTACTAAGGAAATGGCAGTATTAGTAAAAAGTAGTGAGATGGGAGAATACAGAGAAATAAAACAAGCAGCGATAGAAAGCGCTCAGGCGGTAATAGTCTTGGGGTGGAAAGATGTGACAAAATGGACAATGCAAAATTGGCATAGGTATATGGTGGACCACATTCAATTCATGATTATGGATAAAAGGATGAATTCGATTAATGAAACTGATTTGCAACAGCTGATGGGGCGATGGGACAAGGTAAGACGATATAAGGCGAGTAGGATCCGAGACCAAGCTATAAGAAACAAGTTGGAATCACTCTATAATATGTAAAGAAATATTTCACTCTTGGGTTTAAATGATTTATACAAGAAATACCCCCAACTGATGGTGGGGTATGATTGATTGTCTGGTGGTGGGATCACTGAGCACGTTATATGTAATATGTTGTGTGTGTGTTTTATATTATAAAAATCAATAAAAATATTAATTAAAAAGTTAGTAATTATATTTAATAATGTTGTATTAAGAGGACAGATCATCTCATAGATAGCTAAGTGAATGAACGATAAGAAACAATTATGCTTTTTGTATTTTTTTTGTTTGATGTCTGTTTAAATAATCTATCAAATCTTATGCAATTTTTAAAAAAGTAAATGGAAAGTAGGAATAAACAGACATTCCTAGAAATCAAACGTTTCTCATGGAGATTATATTTGTTATAATTTTTTTATTAATGTATTTATTAAATGTTAGATCTCACATTAACAACAAGTATATATTGTGACTATACCTGACTAATGTCAGCACTTCTGCTGAGGTTGTTAAATGAATTGCATAACCACAGGATGCTCTGACTGCCATATGTTCAAGGACCAGTCATAAATCTTCTTTTCTAGCACCACAAGTTTAAATTACCACTTGAATGAGGCGGTCATTAACTGAGGACTACCTGTAGTAATAATTTCCAGTATAACTTTCAGATTGCATAATCCCAGTCAATCCTTATATGCAGTTTGCTTCCATTCCGTAACTTTATAGAGGGTTTTAATGTCACTATTTGTTGATAAACAGCTTTGCAGATAAATAGCTGTGTTAAGTTTTTCTCCCCCAGAATATTCTGAGGACTTTGAATCAAGCAGAAGATACCTATACAGATGCCATGACTTCTTCATGACCGGTTTTCATTGTTGCCTTCTGAAAGGAGGCTTCAAATAACTTTATATTCTGTAACAGCTTTATTCCCTATAGATTCAGTCTTAACTCTCAAGACTCTCAAGAGTCTTTTGTCTGCATATATCTATACATTCAAAATATTGTGTTAATATAAGTTTTGGTAACATTTTTGTGTAGCTTGGCATTTTGGTGCTGCTGCTGTTATTCTATTATTATTGTTATCCTTGGGATGTGGACATGATTCAGTGGGTGTTGTTCCTTCTTCCAATTCCAGGGCATTGGAATTTCATTTTAATTCCAAATACAAGTAAAAGATGGTAAAGGTTATCTTATCTGCCTTTGGTTTTTTCCCCCATCCTTTTTTTTAATATGATTGTAACAATAGTTTACACATTTATGACATTATTGATCAGATATTTTTCAAATCACCAATTTCATTATTCTAATCTGCTATCTAATCCTAATTTATTCAACATTTGTTATCTGTATTAGTAGAGTACACTTTTAATTTCTGAAAATAATTTACTCTTAATGATTTAAGAGATAAGCACAAATGTATTTGAGAAACAGTCATAAAAGTTAGAGAGTAGTTTTTCCTGCTTTCATTTGGATTGTCATGGGACCATAAAACTCTAAAAAAAAAATAATAATAACTGGTGATTGGCTTGTTGGATTCAGTCCCAGGAAAACTATTTCCTTTTTCCTTCAAACAATCACATTTTTATTCCCTTTCTTTCTTGCAAGAGGAAACATTTAATCCAATTCATCCTTTATTTTCTTAATAACAGCATTGTCTCTGTGACCAAAACTTTCATAACATTTTGTAGGATTAATAATGGTGCATACATCCTGCTACTCTGTTTGCTTTAGAATCCAACAAATTAGCTGCAATTCTTTTTCTTTCAATATTTTTTCCTTTCAATATTACATAAGTCTCCTGTGGCAATGCAAACTTCATTTTTAAGCAGTTTTACAACCATATCACATAAGACAGAAGAAACATATAATATGTAATTTGCTTCCAATTCAGGTAAACTATACATTTCTTGAAATATTCCTTTTTCTATTATGATTTATCAGGTATTCTAGTTTAATCCTACCTTTTCCACATACTTTTATCTCCAAGATATATATTATTTGTATGCATCTTGTTAACGTGTGCAATGTTGTGGAGGTTTGGTTTTTGTTTAGAATATGTGATCTCTTTAATTTTCGGTGTTAGATGGGTTTTGGCAAGGTAAATTCTCTTTTATTGCGTCCTCTTCTATTACAATAATGACAGAGTATATTTTTCCCTTTCATCTTATTTAGAGAATTCCTTTAGCTGCATCATTGAAATCATGCTGGCATAACTCCAGTCTGGCAATTACATTCTCACATAACTCTTCAATTTGATTAACTCTGATATATTTATAGTTTTGTGGTAGCAAACTTAAATGACAATGCCTCGATTAAGTCATCAAAAAGGTTTGCGGCAATTTGGTTTAGTGTTTTTTAATAGAAAGATACTCTAATACACATTCCACTAAACTTCCATTCCCAAAAGAAGAAAATGAAGTACAGTATACTAGTACTAAAAATGTGGAAAATGGTTTTATATATTTGTAAGATGAATTATGTTATAGATGGTGGAAATATTTTAGTAGGTGAAATTAGACTGAGATTAGCGTTGGTGTTTGATTATAAATTAAATATTTGAATGTGGAGGGTTGAAGAATTAGAAGGGAAACTTAAAAAGGTGTTTAGAGAAATAGAAATGATAATAATAGGGCATATAATGATATTGATATGTGTTAAAAATTTGAATAAGAAAAAAATGAATAAGGGTAACAAATTATGGGGGGAAAGAAGAATATGGCTGAAATTGAATAAGATATATTATTGATTATGTATAAGAAATTATTTAAGAGAAAAGATCCAGAAAACACTCTCTTCATAAAAGATGTATATGTTTTGTGTTAAAAATGAAAAAAACTTATAATTTTAGAATTTTCAAGTATTTCAATTCCAAAAATACCATGCTTTCTCTAAACTTTTACATAGACACTATAGACATGAAAACAATTGCTACTCAATTAGGATGTTTTAAGTCCTAATGAGTAATCCCAATGTGCAAACTGAATTCAGCTGCATGCTTGACCAAGCATGTGGAAATAAATGGAATGTTTTTAACTAGGGTGCTCTTTGGTGAACTGTGTTTAGTTCTGGCTCCCTGCTGAGCCCATGACACTTTTGTTGAAAAATTGCTGTTTACTTTGCACTCAGTCCATTCCCAAGTCTCCAAATCCAAGTCACACATGCCACTCAGTACAACATGATATTTACTGATATTTATTTATTAAACATCAGCAAATATAAAAAAATGTTAACTAATCAAAGAGGATAAAAAGCAGGGAGAGAAGCAAGAACAAAAGGCAAAAGTTTGATAACAATAATTACATTTTCTATATCCATATCTGCATAAAAAATAATAAAATTGTCCATTGGAAACAATACTGTGGTTTGGACAGTCCAAAAGGGATTGCCCTTTGATTATTTCAGCTTTAGCTCTTTTAGGAACATAGCAGTAGCAGAATAGAAATAGAAAACAGGAAATCAAGTGATCCTTCCTCTACTCTGAACTCTAAAGGAAATAATTTGGTAGAGGGGTGAATTATCCAACAAAACATAGGCATTTAGTTAGGCAATGCTGCTGATATATATTGATATGTATATTGAATAGAAAAGTGTGGTATATATTTCATTATTGTATTTAGAAATTTTTGTGCATATCTGTTTTAATTTCAAGAGTCTAAAGAACTTCAAAAAGAATTCTAATAAAAGCTATCAGAGCCGAAATGAGTCAATTACACTTGATTGGTCTGGTAGCAACTGAAAGTAAAATTACTCTCTTTGAACACATAAACTGATATTTGCAAGGCAGAAAATAAGGATAATATAATTTCAAATACAAAAGCAGTTGCTTTCTCTTTCAAGGGAATTATGTTCTTCAAATGAAGAAAAGCATTTTTAAATAAAAGTAGAAAGAATGTGGATGTTATATGTTTCCTTCAGATACACATTCTACTGGTATTACCATCTTGAATCTTAATTTTAATTTACTGCATGCTTCAGGAATTAATCAGTAATGTTGATCTGGACTTGTGCATACAATGACCTCCACACCTGGTGTTACATAGGCCAGTAAAACTGGTTCTGCATGCACCTTGATAAAATCGAGAGTATTTGAAAATCAACATATAAAGAAATTTGAAAAATAAGAATGAATTTATAAACTATTTTAAGAAGGTGCAAAGGGATTTATAGAAGATATTAATTATCAGAAACATAATATCAGTAAGGTAGGTATCTATTAGGTCTTATATATTGCTTCTTTGTTAATGAAAATTAACAAAGGAAACATTTTCAAAAATGAAACCCAAATCATTTTCATCTTGTTAAGCTGAATTTTAACTATTACTATTCTCTTAACTACTACTACTCTTGTTTGCTTTTATCACAGTCATTCTATTTCTATTCGTAGGTCTTTGTGTTTTGTTATCTCCCCCAATTCTTTCTCTTCGCTTCTACTGTCCAGGCACTGACATATCCACTATCAAGATTTTTTTCCCTTTCTTATCAACAACTGTTAAGCCTGGGGTGTTATGTGGCAAGTGCCTGACTGTTTGAATTCTAAAGTCTCAGAAAAACGTACTGTATTTTTTGGTGTGTAACACGCACCCTTTTACCTCAAAAAAGTGCATCAAAAACTGGGTGCGTCTTATACACCGAAAGTTGCCTAGGCCACCCAGTAGCCCTCAGCGGGAGGCTGGCGCCTCAGCCCCGAGGATGGGCAGGGTGCTGGGAGTTCGGACCAGGGGCTCCAGCTGTGGAATTCCCAAGCTTTCCTCCCCGTGAGCCTCCAACTGGCAGGGACAAGGCAGGTGGCGGAAATGGCGGCAGCAACTGCTGAGGCGGCTCCAGTGGCTTCCCTTTGAGGAGCAACAGCAGCACCAGGAATGTCACGTCCATGCCCCAGGCCCCCGCCACCACTGCCGCTGCCAAACCATGAGACTGAGGAGGTTGGCAAACAGGCCCTGAAGGGGCAGAGCCATCATTCACACTGGCGCCATATTGTTGTGTGGCAGGCTTGGGTTGGGCCGCCTCTGTGGCAGAGGTAGCCCCTGCATTTCCATCTTGGGGGTCCTGTAGCAGTGGCTGAAACTGGAGCTGTGGGGCAGAGCCCGGTCAGAGAGAGATTGGAGAAATGTGGAGCACAGGAGAGGAGTCAATCCTTGCTTGGACGACTATAAAACCAGGAAGCGGTGCAATTCTGTGTGGAACCAGAGGATAAGCTCAGAAGAAGTGGGGAGGAACGCCTGCTGTCAGGCAGATGAGGTGGGGCGCGTGGCAGCAGCTTCTTTGGGAGGGCATGGCGTTCGGCGAAAGGCACTCCAAGTGAAGCTGCCTCAGCCAGGTAGAGGCAGCACCTGCCCAGCCGCTTGCCGAAGCAGCCTTTTTCAGCCGGCGGAGGCCTGGGAGCATCCGACAGTTGCACTCCTGGCCCGGGAGAAGCATGACTGGTGGAGGAATTCTGGGAGTTGAAGTCCACTAGTCTTAAAGCTGTCAATTTTGAAGCACTTTAAGAACACTGAGGAAGAGAAAAGAAAAATAGTGCTCTTATACAGTTTGTATTTCTGAATTCAAGTGGGAGAGGAGATAACTGGTTTTAAAGGGAAATTCTATTGGCTGATTGTGTTTTTGAATTCAGGGAGGAGGGGTCTAGACTGGGAAGTATAAAAGAGTCAGAAAAACCATTTTAAACTGCACTTTAAGAACACTGAGGAAGAGAAAAGAAAAATAGTGCTCTTATACAGTTTGTATTTCTGAATTCAAGTGGGAGAGGAGATAACTGGTTTTAAAGGGAAATTCTATTGGCTGATTGTGTTTTTGAATTCAGGGAGGAGGGGTCTAGACTGGGAAGTATAAAAGAGTCAGAAAAACCATTTTAAACTGCACTTTAAGAACACTGAGGAAGAGAAAAGAAAAATAGTGCTCTTATACAGTTTGTATTTCTGAATTCAAGTGGGAGAGGAGATAACTGGTTTTAAAGGGAAATTCTATTGGCTGATTGTGTTTTTGAATTCAGGGAGGAGGGGTCTAGACTGGGAAGTATAAAAGAGTCAGAAAAACCATTTTAAACTGCACTTTAAGAACACTGAGGAAGAGAAAAGAAAAATAGTGCTCTTATACAGTTTGTATTTCTGAATTCAAGTGGGAGAGGAGATAACTGGTTTTAAAGGGAAATTCTATTGTCTGATTGTGTTTTTGAATTCAGGGAGGAGGGGTCTAGACTGGGAAGTATAAAAGAGTCAGAAAAACCATTTTAAACTGCACTTTAAGAACACTGAGGAAGAGAAAAGAAAAATAGTGCTCTTATACAGTTTGTATTTCTGAATTCAAGTGGGAGAGGAGATAACTGGTTTTAAAGGGAAATTCTATTGGCTGATTGTGTTTTTGAATTCAGGGAGGAGGGGTCTAGACTGGGAAGTATAAAAGAGTCAGAAAAACCATTTTAAACTGCACTTTAAGAACACTGAGGAAGAGAAAAGAAAAATAGTGCTCTTATACAGTTTGTATTTCTGAATTCAAGTGGGAGAGGAGATAACTGGTTTTAAAGGGAAATTCTATTGGCTGATTGTGTTTTTGAATTCAGGGAGGAGGGGTCTAGACTGGGAAGTATAAAAGAGTCAGAAAAACCATTTTAAACTGCACTTTAAGAACACTGAGGAAGAGAAAAGAAAAATAGTGCTCTTATACAGTTTGTATTTCTGAATTCAAGTGGGAGAGGAGATAACTGGTTTTAAAGGGAAATTCTATTGGCTGATTGTGTTTTTGAATTCAGGGAGGAGGGGTCTAGACTGGGAAGTATAAAAGAGTCAGAAAAACCATTTTAAACTGCACTTTAAGAACACTGAGGAAGAGAAAAGAAAAATAGTGCTCTTATACAGTTTGTATTTCTGAATTCAAGTGGGAGAGGAGATAACTGGTTTTAAAGGGAAATTCTATTGGCTGATTGTGTTTTTGAATTCAGGGAGGAGGGGTCTAGACTGGGAAGTATAAAAGAGTCAGAAAAACCATTTTAAACTGCACTTTAAGAACACTGAGGAAGAGAAAAGAAAAATAGTGCTCTTATACAGTTTGTATTTCTGAATTCAAGTGGGAGAGGAGATAACTGGTTTTAAAGGGAAATTCTATTGGCTGATTGTGTTTTTGAATTCAGGGAGGAGGGGTCTAGACTGGGAAGTATAAAAGAGTCAGAAAAACCATTTTAAACTGCACTTTAAGAACACTGAGGAAGAGAAAAGAAAAATAGTGCTCTTATACAGTTTGTATTTCTGAATTCAAGTGGGAGAGGAGATAACTGGTTTTAAAGGGAAATTCTATTGGCTGATTGTGTTTTTGAATTCAGGGAGGAGGGGTCTAGACTGGGAAGTATAAAAGAGTCAGAAAAACCATTTTAAACTGCACTTTAAGAACACTGAGGAAGAGAAAAGAAAAATAGTGCTCTTATACAGTTTGTATTTCTGAATTCAAGTGGGAGAGGAGATAACTGGTTTTAAAGGGAAATTCTATTGGCTGATTGTGTTTTTGAATTCAGGGAGGAGGGGTCTAGACTGGGAAGTATAAAAGAGTCAGAAAAACCATTTTAAACTGCACTTTAAGAACACTGAGGAAGAGAAAAGAAAAATAGTGCTCTTATACAGTTTGTATTTCTGAATTCAAGTGGGAGAGGAGATAACTGGTTTTAAAGGGAAATTCTATTGGCTGATTGTGTTTTTGAATTCAGGGAGGAGGGGTCTAGACTGGGAAGTATAAAAGAGTCAGAAAAACCATTTTAAACTGCACTTTAAGAACACTGAGGAAGAGAAAAGAAAAATAGTGCTCTTATACAGTTTGTATTTCTGAATTCAAGTGGGAGAGGAGATAACTGGTTTTAAAGGGACATTCTATTGGCTGATTGTGTTTTTGAATTCAGGGAGGAGGGGTCTAGACTGGGAAGTATAAAAGAGTCAGAAAAACCATTTTATAACAAGCAGGAAGAGGGAGATTGTGATCCCCTTATATAGAGCGCTGGTGAGACCACATTTGGAGTACTGTGTTCAGTTCTGGAGACCTCACCTACAAAAAGATATTGACAAAATTGAACGGGTCCAAAGACGGGCTACAAGAATGGTGGAAGGTCTTAAGTATAAAACGTATCAGGAAAGACTGAATGAACTCAATCTGTATAGTCTGGAAGACAGAAGGAAAAGGGGGGACATGATCGAAACATTTAAATATGTTAAAGGGTTAAATAGGGTTCAGGAGGGAAGTGTTTTTAACAGGAAAGTGAACACAAGAACAAGGGGACACAATCTGAAGTTAGTTGGGGGAAAGATCAAAGGCAACATGAGAAAATATTATTTTACTGAAAGAGTAGTAGATCCTTGGAACAAACTTCCAGCAGACGTGGTTGGGAAATCCACAGGAACTGAATTTAAACATGCCTGGGATAAACATATATCCATCCTAAGATAAAATACAGGAAATAGTAAAAGGGCAGACTAGATGGACCAAGAGGTCTTTTTCTGCCGTCAGTCTTCTATGTTTCTATGTTTCTATGTTTCTAACCCTGAGTTAGGGGTTAGGAGTGCAAGGGTCTTCAAACCTGGAAAGATTAAGGCTTGTGGACTTCAACTCCCATTCCTAAGGTAGCATGAATGGTGAAGGAATTCTGGGAGTTGAAGTCCACTAGTGTTAAAGCTGTCAAGTTTGAAGACCCCTGAGTTATATGTTAGGAATGCAAGGGTCTTCAAATCTGGTAAGTTTAAGGCCTGTGGACTTCAATTCCCATTTCTGAGCTAGGATGACTGGTGGAGGAATCCTGAGAGTTGAAGTACACAAGCCTTGAAGCTGTCAAGCTTGAAGTTTGCAAAAAGTATACATGGTTTTTAAAAGTATACATGATTGCAAAAAGTATTCTGCTACACTGTTATTTTATTAAATATTAAACAATATTAAACACCATTTGGTTCAGAATAGTTTTTTCCTTGTTTTCCTCCTCTAAAATCTAAGTGTGTCTTATACACTGGTGCATCTTATACACCAAAAAATACAGGTAACTTCATTTTCTATGATTTTTTTTCCTATTTTATGGTCCCAGCAGTTCTTATTTGCAGGTAAATGATATTTCTTGCAGATTTTCCAATGCACCATTATTGCTACCCATACTTTCTCATGATGCTGCTTGTAGTCAATCTGCACAATCTTCTTACAGCAGCTTACTAGGTGGTTCACTGGTTCTTCAGCTTCCTTACATAGGTTGCACTTACTCTCTGTTCCTGTCTTCTCAATTCTGGTTTTG
Source organism: Erythrolamprus reginae (assembly GCF_031021105.1). Classification (NCBI taxonomy): domain Eukaryota; kingdom Metazoa; phylum Chordata; class Lepidosauria; order Squamata; family Dipsadidae; genus Erythrolamprus; species Erythrolamprus reginae. The sequence continues at coordinate 150,468,927 of NC_091952.1, read as the reverse complement.
TATGCATTTATATCATCATCATCATCTCTTTTATTCATTAAACATGAAACTCAGTCAATTGAACATTTTAAAAAGTGTCTCAGATACCACTGGTGCTAATGATTGATACGGGTTGCTGCTAGTGTCTTAGGTATCAACCAAGTATCCTCTTAAAATATATGATGTTCCAAGTGCAGTTTTTTGCAGTTCTGATAGTGGTATTGCAGGAAGCTGCAATTTCTTGATATATTTTGTGAAATTCTTGGATATGGCACCAAGTGCCCCGATGACAATGGGTATCACTGTTACATGTTTAATCCAGAGCCATGTAGTTTCAATGGCCAGGTTGTGATATTTTGTAATTTTTTCCAGTTCTTTTTCTTCAACTCTGGCATCTCCTGGTACACCATTATCAATAAACTACTCTTCAGCCCTCAACAACCGGGGTGGCGCAGCAGGTAGAGTGCTGTACTGCAGGCCACTGAAGCTGACTGTAGATCTGAAGGTCAACGGTTCAAATCTCATCACCGGCTCAAGGTTGACTCAGACTTCCATCCTTCCGAGGTGGGTAAAATGTGGACCTTGATTGTGGGGGCAATAGCCTAGCTCTGTTAAAAAAGTGCTATTGCTAACATGTTGTAAGCTGCCCTGAGTCTAAGGAGAAGGGCGGCATAAAAATCAAATAAATAATAAATAAATAAATAAATTAAATAAATATCTGATGTGTTGTGTTCCAAATGACGATCTGTCTGTAATTGAAAGTCCCACAAGCTTTTCACTGTCTTATTTTCAATAAGTTTTTCCACTTTGTGCTCCCATTACTTTTTGGATATAGGTATGTTTTACATAATGACCAGTGGACTAATTTAGCAAACTTGAGTGCACATTTTTGCTGCACTCATATCTTAAGTGTGAAACAAATTATTATTGTTGTTGTTATTGTTATTACTATTAGTAGTAGTAGTAGTAGTAGTAGTAGTAGTAGTACTTCTTCTTACCAAGAATAAAAAGAGGTTTGAGAACAGCAGGTAAAAAGTTAAGTAAATCTTGCTAGGCAATGCTAGTCATAAGGCAGTGCCAGTATAGAGCTACTCCTTCTTACCAGGACAGATGGGAGACTGTGAGTTCTAGTCCTCCTTAGCTTTGGGCCGCTCAGTCTCTCTCAGCAACATCTACTTCACATGGTTATTGTTGCGGGGGAATAGGAGGAGGAAGATGTGTTGGATACCTTAGTTGCCTTAAGTTATTTGCAGAAGAAATAAATGTGGAAAACATAAACAAACAAATACTGAATGTTGTTTTTCCAATATGGGGAAAGTGGGGGGATTATGGTTATTTCTATTGTTTAGACTTCCACTCTAACCTGTTCTGCAACATACCTAGACATTTGCTGGATATCGTATTTGAGGAGAAAAGAGTGACAGGAGAATTGAGGAGAAACAGGAGTTTTAAATAATTAAAAAAGAAGAGAAGTATCTAGATCAATATTTCTCATCTTGGCAACCTTAAAATGTGTGGATCCATGGGAATTGATGTCTGATCTTCTTAAAGGTGCCAAGATTGCGACAAACATATCTAGACTAATAGATGGCAACCTAGAACTTACTATATCCTTAAGCAAAACAACATCTTGCTCACTTCTTACCAACCAATTAAAAAAAGACAAGGCTTTTGCTCCCCCGTTCAAACTAGCCCTTTTATCTCTGTCTTTTCCAATTTATATGTAGTCAACAAACTGGATGTGTTATTTCCAGATTATTTTGATTTCTCAGCAGCTATAATTTATTTTAATGAATAACCCAATCTAAAGCCAAAGAGAGTTTATGCATAGTAAGTCAGCAAAATAATTTGCTTATGCATCTTTATTATTTTATGAAGGATTATTCAAATTTAGTTAATGCTGCTATTTGATGTACGGTTAGAACAAAGCACCTGTAAGATTTCAAAATGGCAGTAAAGCTCCAAATAGCAATATTTATGGATGTAGCCCTTTTGAACTGTAGGGTTTTAATTTAATAGATGTTATAGCTATATTACAAAAAAATCTACAACACTTTTGATGTCTAAGGCTCCATCGGATAAGAACATTCCTTCAGTACACTCAGTGCCCTTTTAATATTGCAACTGTCACTGAAGTCACTGAAGATGTTTCATTATTAGTTTAGTTCAGAGGTGTCAAATTAACGTCATCACAATTGCATCATGTGACATATATCAACTTTTCCCCCCTTCGCTAAACCAGGCCTGGGTGTGGCCAATATGTGACACATTTGGCTCATGGCCTGCGAGTTTGACAGCCCTGGTTTAATTTTGTTCTAATTCCTTTTGCATTTCTTCAATTGTATGTTCTTTACTCTATTGCCTTTATAGCCCAAGAAATTAAGCAGGATCCTCCTGAAATGTTTGCCGTGCCCTCATTATTTATATAAGTTAAACTGCCTCAGTTACCCAGTCATTTGCCTTGTTGTGGCTTTTTCCCCTGCCTCCCAAAGTCATTACCACATATTTAGCATGTCTAGGAACTTGAGAGCACTGAATAATACTTTGGAGGAAACTATCAAAAACAGGAGAAATATTACCTGGATTCTTAGCAAGTAATATAAAAGCAAATAGTATAGTGCATCTTAGTTTTTCCCATTTGGATGACTTACTGGAAAATTTGTTGGATTCTTGCAACTGCTGGATTTCCAGAATGGTACTATTTCTGGCCGAAACATTATAACTTAAATACAACTTAGAAAGTTTGAAGCGAATATAGTGGTACCTTGGTACTCAACTGCTTTGAAACTCATCAAATTTGGTATTTGATGCATTTTGACACAAACATTTTGTCCTGTTACTCATCATTTGTTTGGTAGAATTTGTCTGTGTCAGCTGCCTTTTGACTCATTACATGATTCCTTATTGGAAAAAAAATGTTTGGTACTCTGTTTTGGTACACAACAGGTCTCTTGAAAGCAATTAATGATGAGTACTTAGGTACCACTGTAATATGAAAACATAAATCAAACTTTCACAATCTGAATACTTCCAGACCAATCCAGTTATAGGTTAAAACATCTGGAAGGACCAAGGCTAGAAAAGTAGATTTTGCAGGCTTATAGGGAAAGTATCATTCTAAATAGATCCATCTGTCACTTAGCAACCAGTTTGGCTATCTGTATGCAGTTATGAATGTTTCTTCTTTTTGTCTTTTATGACAGCAATTGTACGCACTAGATATTTCCCGGTGCATTACCAAAACAAAACACACTTCCTGCACATTAACATGCATGCCTTTTTAGTGTTCTAAAAAAAATACTATAATTCTTTACCTATTTTAATACAAAGTAGTGGTCAAAAGGCTGAGCTGTGGGTTCTTAGATCAGTCCTGACTTCAGTAAAGAATTTGGTGGGCAGCTTAAGACAAAATGCTGACTTGATTCACTTTGTCTCCTGTTACAACATGACAATAATACACTTCTGTTAAGTCACCACAACAGTGTGAACTCTGCTGAATATTCTAAAACATTTTATACATGCTCTGCATTATGAGTGATTTAACAACACACTTTTTGCCATTTTGGCTGGGGTTGCTGCTTTTGATTACTTATGGATTCAAGAGAATTTGGAATCCAATCATTGCCAACTGTAGAACAGTTAAAGCATCTGTCATTTATACTATAATGAGAAAGCCAACTCTTGAATTTTCATTTTCACCGAGGCTTAATTAGATTATCTTAATTTGTTGCATAAATTTTCTTTGGTACTGTGCTTTGAAATTGAAAACACAATCTGTATCTGCATAATACAAAGTACTGTATAGCTTCTTGGCTTTTCCTTCTTTTAAACTGGGAAGCACTTTTTTTTTTAGAATGCTCCAAAATAAAAATTATCCACTGGAAGGATATGAGCCTATACACCAATATTATGAGAAGATAAACTTTATATTTACTATAATGGTTCATTTCAATTCAGAAAATTCTGCTTATACATAAATAAAATAAAGCTTTGACTTTGAAATGAAAAATAGTAATTCAAGAGGTTTTTTTTAAATCTTTAGTAAATTTGAACCTTTTTTTTCTGTCCTGGAAACTTGTGTAAAACACAAATTAAAAAGGCAATCAATTGGTTTAAAAAAGGAGTTTGGATACCTACCAAATATGAACTTGAAAATTTCTCTCCAGACAATAAAGAAATTTTCTTACCTTTATTTCATCTTTGCTCAGAGTGCTGACTTTCAGGTGTCTCAATCTTAAACTTTTCTCTACGTTGCCTAGAAATAATGGGAATCAAGTCCAAAATATCTGAAAGGCAGCAGATTTGAGGAAACCTACTCCAAACATTTTTATGGAAGCTAACACAGCCTAAGAGCTTACAATGCAATGAAAAACATCTTTTAAAAAATATTTATAAACTTCCAAATATTTATAAACTTCCAAGTCTAACTGAAGCATTTACCTTACAGTGATTCCATTTCATTTTTAAACTGACAGCTCACTCATAAAATAAAAGATGTGTTTTGATAAGCTAAGAACATAAGGACAATTCAGGGACTAGAGAAATGATTTCGCCAGCAAATTCCATTTGAATCTATGAGATATATTTCTAGATAAATATATTTATGCAACCTGATTATGTTGAAGGATGAATTTCTTTTAGCCATTTCATTATGAATAATAAAGAGCATTATTTCATTTTTAAAGTATGTGTGCTGTGGCCAAGTATTCACAGAGTCAAATGAACAAGTGTGATCCTGCCTGTGATATGCATAATCTACCAAGAAGAACACTGCCACAAAGCACACTGAAGTGAATAATCAAAGATCACTTCATAGTCATACATTAGAACACAAGCGCAAACTTGCACTCTTCTTTATGTTTACAGGGCTAATATGGAAACCATCTGGGGTGTTCTTTCTCCTAATAGTTAGAGTTGTGTGAACTTTAGACCTAAACAGATTTCCTCAAGAAAAATACAATGACATTTAATTATAATAAGTAATGCAGTTAGCACATTTTTGTCATTTACTAGTAGTTGTAGATCGCCTCAAAAATGTTTCTGTACATTTTAGGAGGGAAAGGTGATGGCTAAACAAATAAATATCAAATAGATCATATTAATCATGACTTGATTATTTTCAACTAAACCTGAAGATTATTTTTATTTTATTTTTTACTTTTTTTTTGTTGCTGTCTTGTTTTTTCAGAACATTATTTTTTTCTGATATACTTTTCTGCAAATATGTTTCATACACACACACACACACACACACTTTTTATTGCTTTTAAAATAATAACAAAAAACCCCAGAAAAAGCCCATAAAAATAAAAATACATGAACTGACAAAGAAAAGGAAAAAACACATTGAAATGATTTTTAAGTGGAAAAAAATACAGCAAAATGAAAAGGTGTATCACTTTAGTTGTAACTTGTTTCAATTCTATAACTATCTAATGCAATTATTATTCAAGTACATACATGTATATTAAAAAAACGATAGTTAAATAAATGCATGTTTCATTTATGTAACTATCAATTTTATACAAATTAGAAATGCAAATTACAAATACAATACAAATTACTAGTGTTTCTTTTTATAAAGCATCAGCTTGGGAGTGCTGTACATGTCTGATTTATAGTGTTTTTACAATTAGATGCCAATTGCTGCAGATTTTAATAAGGTTGTCAAAATTCTTTATATTTTGAGCCCTGAATTTGTCACTCAATTTTCCTGTCCTTTTAGTTTCTAAGTCTTTTTAGTTTACTAAGTATTCTTAAAAACTAAATTTAACTTTTCTCCTATCTCTGCTACTAGTTAGGTTTTATTTTATTTAAGGAAAAACAAAATCGATTCTGTTGTAACAGCCTAGCGTGGTTGTGGTTTAAAAACCTTGCCCTAGAGATCTGATAAATTCTAAAGATTGTCTTTCTAAAGTTTTGTCCTAGTGCATCAGTTGATACTCTAATACTTCAGGGAAAAGTCCAAAATAGACAGGTTGGAACAGTGCCGAGGAAAGCATAGATATAGCTGGGGGGAAAATATGCATGCAGACAACCAAAAACAGTCACCTTATTGACTGAATGGGAAAAGAAAATGTAGGTGCTACCCAAAAGCAGTTATTGTGAAATGAGGTGTTTTTTTCCCACCAAGAACAGCTCTGTGCAGAAGGATGACAAGTTTTTCCAGTATTCAGTTGAGATTCTTTTACTGGATATGTCTCCGGTAAACTATGCAAATGCTGAACATTTTGCAGAGGCCTTTGAAACATGCCTCCCTGATTAAGAACTCAGTATAGTCTATTTAATCAGCCAAGGCCCTTGTATGATTGACAAGTACATATGGGGTGCTAAAACTTTTACAGAAGAAAGGAAATCATAGGCAAATGTATTGTGTTTGCTATACATGACTTTGGTCATGTCTATCAGAAAAATATACCGTAAAGTTTCTATCCCTAACCAGTGATGGGCTCCTACGGGTACAGTCAGGTATGCAGAACCGGTAGACAAATTTGGTCAAGCACCCAGAACCGGTAGAAATTTTTGGAATTTTTTTCTTTTTTTTCCTTCTGGGCTCTGGGTATGTTTTCCCTATTGCAGTAAATGAGGTTGAATGTGTATAATTTTAGAAGAGCTGTGTGTGTGTGGGTGTACATACACATACAGTTTATATAGCAAATAATGTATATTTTTGTGTACATGTGTGTAATATGTATCTACACATATGGCATATATACATAGAATTAAATAGTATATTTTGGATGTTCAGTAATAGTAAATAGATAGGGAAATTGTATCTCTTAGAGGTGAGGAGGAGCCAGGCACCCTAACCCAAACCCTCTAAGCCACCTTCCTGGTCACATGATCATCAAGCCACATGGCCGGCAAGCCATGCCCACAGTATGGTAGTAAAAAAAATTGCAGTCCTTCACTGCCCTTAACCCATGCAATTATTTTGGTGGAACCTATTGAAAAAAGCACCAAAAGAAAAGAATTTCTCAGGGTCCTTTTGACCTTATTGTGAAACAATTAGAAAGTGCATCAAACTTGTTGGAGTTTGATGGCTCAGCCTCAGAATATTTTTATATATGAAATGATCTCTCCTAAATATTTGAAATGTGGACATTTTTGGCACTATGCATGTGTGCGCGGGGCCACACAGCGTGGACAGAAGAGAACTGCCAGCAAAATATGTTATAACCCACCCTTGCTATATACATAGACTCTCCTATTCCTGCATATAATCTTTGGGTAAACAGCTAAAATCTGTATTTGAATTTTGGAACAAACAATCCAACAATAAAATATTTCCCACTATTACTATGTATGAAACACACATTAAGTTTAAGTTTAATCAGATTTGTATGCTGCCCCTCTCCGCAGACTCATTAAAATGTGGATCCATAAAAATTATTTAAATATCGCAGCAGAGAGCTGTAAATAGTTTCAATAGAAAAAAGCCAGAACCACTTGGTGTGAGGAACTGCAGTCTGAACCTTGGCCCAGCATCTGCTGTTGCCAAGACAACAGTATCCAGAAGTTGCTGACATGGCATAAAAACCCATATGTGGGGTATAGAGAAGGTCTCCTGTACTTTCATAAAGAAGTGTTCTGGTTGGTCCAAAATTAGAGCATATAACCAGCAGCCTATGCCACACCACTTGCAGATCAGGAAGGCTAGGCTACAAGATTTTTTTCGTCTGACATTTATTTTTTAATGCATAAAATAAAAAAGAGACAGAAATAATTGCATTGGTTTTGTTACTCTTCATAAATGAAATGAGGTAATATAAAAAGAATAATGAATCTAACGGTGGAGAAGAAGGGGGGGAACCCACCAAATTAGAAGGATGTGTAATATTAAGCGCTATAAAGTCAAGATTCACATTTTGCTTCTGCTAGAAAGACAATGCGGCATCATGCAGTCTCTAATTCTCTACCTGCAATTTGGTGATAAACACTGATCTACTATTCAGAGATGTATTAAAAGGTAATGTGTTATTAAGCACTCAAACACTCAATGAAAGTATTTCAAATGTTAGGCTTCAAATGATGACTGTGCTGATAGTAGTGAAAATGATTAGGAAGATTTGAACCTAAAAAGAGCCCAAAAAGAACAGAAACAATCCAATATTTTATTTCAAGAGAAGAAAAGCAGAAACATAGAAGCAAGACATGAACACATTCATATTTTCCAATTATTAGAACTGAAAAACATTACAGATAGTCCTCAATTTATGACAGTGGAGACAAGAGTTTCTATTGCTAAGCAAGGTGGTTGTTAAATAACTTGTACCCAATGTGACTATCTATTTTGGCACAGTTGCTAACCAATCCCTGCTGTTGTTAAGAGAATCAGGCAATTGCTAGGTGAATCTGGCTTTCTCTTATTAACTCTGCTTGCCAGAAGGTCATAAATGCCAATCATGTGACTTCAGGATGCTGTAATGGTTGTAAATGTGGAGACCAACTGTAAGTCCCTTTTTTTCCAGCCGCAAGTTCAAACAGTCACTAAACGAGTGGTGTAAGTCAAGGATACCCATATATTTCTGATACTGAGAATAGCATAGACCAGTGATGGTGAACCTTTTTTCTCTCGGGTGCCAAAAAGTGTGCAGGCATGCTATCGCACATGCATGAGTGCCCATAATTCAATGCCTGGGGAGGGCAAAAACCACTCCTCCCCATCCCCCAGAGGCCCTCTGGAGGTCAGAAATGTCCTGTTTCTCAACTTCTGGTGGGCCCAGCGGGATTGTGTTTCACCCTCCCCAGGCTCCAAAGGCTTCCCTGGAGATGGGGGATGGTAAAAATGCCCTCTCCCATCCATCTGGAGGCTCTCTGGAAGCCAAAAACGCCCTCCCAGAGCCTCTGTTGTGAGCCAAAAATCAGCTGGCTGGCACACACATGTACGTTGGAGTTGAGCTACAGCAATGGCTCGTGTGCCAGCAGATATGACTCTGCGTGCCACCTGTGGCACCCGTGCCATGGGTTCGCCATCACTGGCATAGACTCATCATGACACTGAAATGTTTACCATGTATAGAGTTGATGGGGTTTTGCTTGTTTGTTTTTTGTGCCTTCACGTCTGTGTGGACTCCTGGAAACTGCCTGGACGAATCCTTGTAGTTTTCTTGGCAAGACTTTTTTTTTTTTTGGCAGCGGTTACCATTGCCTCCTAGGGCTGAAAGAAAATGACTTTGTGCCTAAAGTGGGACTAGAACCCACAGCCTCTTGATTTTCAGCTTGATGCCTTAAACCCCTGGACCAAACGGCTATCTCTAGAGTTGTTTAATCATCCTTTAAAATAATCAAACCTGGCAACTATCATTTCATTTTATGGCTGTATCTATGAAAACTTATTCCTGCTGTATTAGCATTTTCATTACAAATTCTATTACAAAAAGGGGGAAATGAGGTCTTCCTCTCCATTTATTCTACATCGTGCATAATCTTACATATACCCATACACATAAGATCAATCCATGTATCCATCTCTTCCTAAATTACGAAGCTATGTATGTGTGTTTATATATGTATGTATAAATTTATTAAGACTTATGGGGGATGAAGTGAATAATATATCTTTGTGTACTATGACTGATAGCCAGAGTAATCCCATTTGCAAACAAACCAACCCACTATTTAAAACAACTATTGGGAAGCAGTCGAAATACTCCAGAAAGGCAAAGTTTGGGAATAGGCATTTAATGTAATATACTGTATGTTCAGTTGAACCAAGGTGATACAAGTACAATGGGCAATGGATGGTATCAGAAGAATCCCGGAAATAGCTTCGAGCAAAGAGAAAGAAGATGCAACAACCACAAGGAAGAGTCCTTGGGGAAAAAATAGTGAAAGATGGACGTTGCTATGGGAACTAGAAAGGATGTGTTCCAAGAGGGAAAAGACTGTAGGCAAAAATGAAATAGTAGGCTCTAACAAGGAATGAGAAATGTAAAGTAGAGCTAAGTATGTAACAACAGCTTTGACTAAATGGCATCAAGTACTGATTTTACTTTTCTGAACCTAAATTGTAGAAGGCACTGGCCCAATTTTCCTGCACTGTGGCTTACTTTTCCTTTCATTTAGATATCCTGGAGAAGAATAAGTTCAGAAAGTATTTCTCCCATTCGCTGTGGAACCTATTTGACTTCTGCTGCATTTTAATTGATATGAGTGAGTGGTTTTTGTCATTTCTCTTGACTGTGTAGGTCATGCGCTTCTCTAGCTCAAACGTGGTTCCAATTGCCTTAGCAAAATTATTAAGTTAAAATTATTTTGCAATATTAAAAAGGGGAAAATAAGCAAACATTTCACATTACATATTATATGTAGTTTAAGTAAATCAGGGACTATTAAGGCAAAATTATTTCATATCCCATGTGATTGTGATATGCAGAACCCAATATTACCATACATTATATAACTCAATTCCATTTTAGTTCTTTATAACTTATTCCATTCCATTCTATATAACATATTATTAATATATTGTTCTTGAAGATGCATGTAATGTAAGAAAAGTCAGAAAGAATTTGCAACTGAATATTCATCATTCGATAGAGGGACAAAAAAGGCATCTATTAGCTCTGGACTTTCCTAGAAGAGGAAAAATAAAACCTTCACTGCCTGTAGTTTACAAAGGCTGGAGAAAACTAAAATCACTAGCACTAGCATTAATTTCATCCCTGCCTACCGCTAACTGAAATTAATCCACATGAAAAGCATGACATACCCTATGACAATCATTAAGTATTGTACCTTGATTCTTGACAAATGTATCTTTTCTTTTATGTACACTGAGAGCATATGCACCAATCACACTTGGCCAATAAAGAATTCTATTCTATTCTATGACGTCTTCTTTCTTAAACAACTTATTTATGGATAAACGTATAAGGAATGTATGAGATGTGTTAGTCAAAGATGTGTATAGTGAGTCCATCTAATCATCAGCTGAATGAAAAAAACTGAAGTGTTCTTGATTAGTACTACTGTTTAGGTACAAAGAGGACTAAATAAGGTTTGGTTTTTAATTAGATCCAAATTTGGCAATATAAGACAAATGGATTAGAAAATATCTAATTATAAACTAGTGTGTTTTTAATTGTTTATTTTGAATACTTGCTTAATAAGTGGATGACAGCATGCAAAATCGAAGTCTATTTAAAAGAAGTTACATTTAAGTAATTGTTTATATATATTTGTACCTTAAGTGAGAAGCATCTGCCATTCTCTAGGAGTGAACTTTCAACCTTCCTAGTGGGGAGGCTAGGGTCTTAACCACTAGGCCACCCACACCATTCTCTTCAAAAATACACATCTTTAAGTTATCATGGGACCTAAGGGACCCAACAAGACTAACACAGACTTTAGAGGATAATTAGAACTGCAGAAAAAATAATTGCTGCCAACCTGGCTTCCATTGAGGACATGTATTGCAGAAGTCGAAAAGAGAGCTGTGAAACTATTTACTGACCACTCGCATACTGGGCATAAACTGTTTCAACTCCTACCCTTAAAACATCGCTATAGAGCACCGCACAGCAAGACAACTAGACACAAGAACATTTTTTTCCTAAAAGCCAACAATTCCCTCAATACTATCATACTATTAAGTCTGCACTACTATTACTATTAGTTTTTCTCATTATTCCTATCACCCGTGTCCTCCCACTTATGACTATATGACTGTAACTTGTTCTTGTATTTTTGACAATTTATTAATATTTATTTATTTATTAGATTTGTATGCCGCCCCTCTCCGTAGACTTGGGGCGATATTGTTTCCTGATTGCTTGACCCCCATGACAACCATTGTGTTGTACCTCATGATTCTTTCTTTTATGTGCACTGAGAGCATATGCACCAAAGACAAATTCCTTGTGTGTCCAATCACACTTGGCCAATAATTATATTCTTCTATTCTAAGGGCTATTATTCAAACATATAATCAGACACACTGAATAAAAGACAACATAGTTTTGTATTTCTATTTTCTGCTTTAAGGGATTCCATGTTAAGATAACCTGCAAACTACAGAGGTACCAGATCTCTTCCCCATCCACCACAGCCCTGTTTCCTCACACAGGGATTTGTCTTTGGGAAAAGAAAAAAAATTCTTTGAAGAAAATTGTTGTAAATTTCTATTATCTCGGTGTCCAGACTCTCCCTTTTTTGTCCCTTTCTTGTTTACCAAGAAATACAAACAACGTATATTGGACAAAATCAATAAATAAAATAAATAAACTCTCGTTTGAAAGAGTGGCCACAGCAGTTATGTGAGTAATTTTTAGAAGCCCCCAAAGGCAGACAGCCTGCCGTCTGCCTGGCACCGGTGATTGGGGAAGGGGGTGAAGAAAGCGGGGAGGGAGGAAGGGGGGATCGAGGCTTTGAGGCTAAGAGGGGGGAAAAATCACGTATTGCTCCAGCATCCAACGCTCACGACATAACCGCCCCCACTGCCCAGCCAGGAAGAGCCTGGCCGGCCTTTGCCTAGGTCACAAGGGTAGGCAAAGGGGGCTCTTCTATGACTTGTGGACTTCAACTCCCAGAATTCCTGAGCCAATCATGCCAGCTCAGGAATTCTGGGAGTTGAAGTCCACATGTCATAGAAGAGCCCACTTTGCCTACTCCTGCGCCCTAGGACGTCCTCTTCTCGAGCATATTAGAGGAGCTGGGCGGAGTTTAAGCCGTGTTTTCTCCTCCCCGACGCCAGTAATGTCAGATCCGCTGCAGAAGCGCGGCAGACTCTGCAAGGAAGGAGGAGGAGGAGGGATACCCGCCGCGCGGCTGACTCGGGTCCCCCCCACACACAGACACTTCTGTTGTGGAAGAGGTGAGGTAAAGGGCAGGACGCCAGGCTCGTTATAAACAAGGTCGCCCCTCTTTTGCGCCAAGAAGAAGAACAAGCTCTCCAAACCCTCCTCACAGATCGCTTTTTTTTAAAATCCCGCCTTCAGTCCAAAAACGGTCCCGGCTGCCGGCTTCCCAGCGGGAGAAGCTCGAGGAGAGGAACAAAGAAAGGAAGGCAAACCCGCGCCGGTCGCCACAAGCGCGGTTGAAGGAAGAAGCGCCGCTTTATAGAGCGAGGACATTTTCCAAGCAGACCGACGTTGTCGACCGGCGGAGCGGGGCAGGAGGAGGGGGAAAAAAACGCCTCAGGGATCCCTCCTCCTCACTGTACTTTGCGCCGGTGGGTGGGTGGGTGCTTTTTGATTCGGGCAAAAGAAAGAAAGAAAAGGGAGGGTGCGCGTGCGTCGTGCGCGCGCGCATGTAGACGATTCCTGGATAGGATCCCGGGTTGTTTTTTTAATTTTATTTTCGGTCAAGAAGACCTGAAGGTTATTGTGAAGGCGAGGGGGCCTCCTGCGGTACCAGCCAGCGTGCCTGCGCGAGTGGGCGGAGGTAAAGGGGTCTGCCGGGCGGGGATTGCCGCCTCCCCCCCTCCTTTCCGACGGCGAGGGAAATCCAATGGCCACGGCCGCGGAGCTTGCTTCGGTGATTCCGGGAAAAGGCGCCTCGAATGCTGCAATGCTGCCGACAGCGCTGCTGTGAAAGGAGGGGACCTGAGCCACGGGGGAAAGAGGGCTGCCGGGGGAGCCAACCCGACCACAGAAGGACCATCCAGACCGTATCTCCCCTTTCTCTTCCATCGGCTTTGGAACTCCGGGAGGGAGATTCGGGGTCGCCGGTTTAATTAGCTCGGACAGGTGGCCGATCTGAGGTCAGTCTTCCTTCTTCCGCCCGTTTTGCCTGGCCGCTTTTCGCACTGCCTCATCCCATCCCCCCCCCCCCCCCCCGAGGCCGTTTCGAGAATGGCTACCCTGCTCCGGAAAATCGGGCTGATCCGCCTTCACAATAGGGACACGGAGGACCCCAAGCACCACCATCCCCGGCGCGGCAGCCTCCAGCGAGGCAAAAGCAACCATAAGAATAAGCAGCAGCTGCAAGCCACGCCGGCTAGCGGCTGCGGCAGCCCCAGCAGAGAAAGCTGCAGCAGCAGCCGAGGCGGGAGCCCCGCTCGCAACAAGCCCAAGAAGGTCTTGGAACTGGCAAAGCAGCAGCAGCAGCACCAGCCGGCGGCGGCCCACGACGCCGGGAAAGAAAAAGCGCAGCCACTCGGAGGCGGCAAGGAGGCGAGCTCCGGCAAGGAGCAACCTTCGGGAGGGGGCAGCGGCGTTAACCGCTCCGGCTCGGCCTTGGTTTCGGCGGCTTTGGTGCCGGCCACCCGGCAGGCGCACTGCACACAAGTGCGCACCCGACGGCTAATGAAAGAGCTGCAGGACATCGCCCGCCTCAGCGACCGCTTCATCTCGGTGGAGCTCGTGGACGAGAGCCTCTTCGACTGGAACGTGAAGCTGCACCAGGTAGACAAGGACTCGGTGCTGTGGCAGGACATGAAGGAGACCAACACCGAGTACATCCTCCTCAACCTCACCTTCCCCGACAACTTCCCCTTCGCGCCCCCTTTCATGCGGGTGCTCAGCCCGCGCTTGGAGAACGGCTACGTCCTCGATGGCGGCGCCATCTGCATGGAACTGCTCACGCCCCGAGGGTGGTCGAGCGCCTACACCGTGGAGGCTGTCATGCGCCAGTTTGCCGCCAGCCTTGTGAAAGGCCAGGTAAGGAAGTTTCTCCTCTGCTGCTGAGGGATATTTGCGCGGCTGAGGGTGGGGGGTGCGCTAGAATAGGGGACGGACACACACACACACACACACGGCCTTGATAGAATTGGAATCTTGGCATCGGACCAGAATACTTCCGGAACACCGTCTTCTGCCTCACGAATCCCAGCGGCCGATAAGGTCCCACAGAGTTGGCCTTCTCCGGGTCCGTCGACTCACTAAACAATGTCCTCTGGCAGGCCCCAGGGGAAGATCCTTCTTTGTGGCGACCAGGCCCTCTGGAATCAACTCCCCCCCAGAGATCAGAACTGCCCCCACCTTCCTTGTCTTTTGCAAATTACTTAAGACCCACCTATATCGTCAGGCATGGGGGAATTGAGACATCTCCCTCAGGCTTTTATAGTTTTATGTATGGTATGCTTGTGTTGCATGGTTTTTAAATGATAGGTTTCTTAGATGCTTTTTTAATATTAGATTTGTTTACATTGTCACACTGTTTTATTATTGTTGTGAGCCGCCCGAGTCTTCGGAGAGGGGCGGCGTACAAATCTTATTATTATTATTATTATTATTATTATTATTATTATTATTATTATTATTATTATTATTATATGAAACCTGGGGGCTTTCGCTGATGCCCCCTGACTGTAGTGCAAACAATATTCTGGTAACTTCATTCTGTCTGCTTGTCGTGTTTTAAGGGAGATTTGCTGAATTGGGAATGGCTTGGATCTCCATGAGTTTTAGCTAAGCGCTTGAGTTGGTTGCTGCAGCTATTTTATACCATCTCCAGATGGGTCTTAACTTGCTTCACTGCAACATTTTAGAGGACTGGTCGCTTTGTTAGTAGATATATCAATATTGCTGGTGACCTTATATAAGACATTTAATGAGGGGCTGAGCTCATAGAGTGTGTTAAACCAAACCATATTTACAGATTAACAGAGTTGGAAGAGACCTTGGAGGTCAACTAGTGCAACACACACACACACACACACACTCTGCCCAAGCAGGAGATCCTGTCAACCTTTCTGACAGATGACAGTCCAGTCTCTTCTTGAAATATTTCAGTGATGAAGCTCCCACAACCTCCCAAGGCAACTTCTGTTCCATTGGTTCATTGTTCTCATTGTCAGAAAATTTTTCCTTATTTCCAGTTTGAATCTGTCCTTGTTCAATTTCCATCTATTATTCCTTATCTGGCCTTTGGAGAATAGCTTGACCCCCTCCTCTCTGTGGCAGTCTTTGGCTTAGTATTTTGTGTAATCCCACCCATTCAATTTTTATACACAAATTTATGAAGTAGTAAATAGCATGTACCCAACAGGTGAAGTTCATAATCCATAAACTATGGTTGAGGTACCAGTAGTTCAGATCAAAAACAGGCACTATGAGGACAGAAATGGTGCTTAATTGTTATAGGATATGAGAACAGATTCTTGAAAGCCTGTCCGAATTTATCTTCTTCTGTCTACTCTTACACCAAGCAAGAATCAAGAGAAGGGTTGTTCTAAGTTTCCTTCTCGTGTTGTCCACTTCCCCAACAGTAAATTGTCATTTAGCCTCTCTTAATAACTCATATCTTCATCAAGATTATCATCATACACCTCTACATTCTGGTTTACTTCATGCTGGCTGGTTTTTGGAATTACAGAAGTGGGAAGAAATATCTGTTATGATCTGCCACATTTTGTGAAAGGACAGGTGGATAACCTGCATAGTTATTTTCTTTGATACAAATGCTTCAAGGGTTTTTCTTTTGATTTAATTAAAAGGCAATTTGTGGCACACAGAAATAACAAAAACATTGCAGTTATAATTAATCTGACACAAGTAAATAAAGACTAGTTATATACACAACCTCCTTTTACTTTCACTGTCTCAAAGCATATGCACCAAAGACAAATTCCTTGTGTGTCCAATCACACTTGGCCAATATAGAATTCTATTCTGTTCTAAGTGCAAAGGATTTAGCAAATAAAGTCTTGATTGATGGAATATAGGCTATAGAAAAATGCTTTACCACAAGGTCACCATTACTATGGTGGCTAAAATGGGAGTTGGGGGGAATGTGGGGGGAACCACCTTCATGTGTACAGTTGTAGGCTTCATGCAGCAAAGTAGGCATTTAATTGATTCCTTTTGGAAGGACAAAGACACAATACCTTTGCTTTAAATCGGGAATCCATAAGTGTTTTCCCTAAGGGGCTAGATCTTCTCTCTTGGTTAGTAGACCAAGGGGCACAGAAGCCTCTGAACAGCTAGCCCACCAGCAAAGAGCCTGCTGGTAGGCCTCTGCCTAGGATTCCTCAGCCCCACCCAGTACCTGAGACCTTGGTTGAGGCTCAGACCTGAAGAATTGCCTCTTTATCCATTGAATTTTTTATCCATAACACAGATAAGTTTGTGAATGGGCATTTAATGTAATAATTAATTTAATATTTAATATTAATTTAATGTAATAGATGTTGAACCAGGAGAGTACAATAGGCAATGAATGATACCAGAAGAATCCCAATATAATAAATACTTCAACAATGAAATTGTGGAAATGTATTGGTGCAGTCTTTTGAGGTTTTCTTTTCTGTTAGCTTGTGCCCTTTGTTTTTTACATATTTATTTATTAGATTTATACAGTATATCTCTTCCATTCAAGAGCTCACAGTATTTGAATACATAGTATTTCTTCCTATTCTCTAGATTAGAACAATTACCCTGCAGGTTGGGCTGAGAGGGACACACTCAGATTTTCCCCTGTGAATTTCTATGGCTGAGAGTGGACCACAAATTCAACTCTTCCCCTGTGCTGGTGCAATATCTCAAGTGCTATACTAGACATTTAGCATAAGGTTCTAAAAACTTTAATCTGTTTACAAAATGACTATAAACAGGTGACTACTTTTAAATCATTTTAAAAAAATTAACATGTTAAATTGGATATTTGTATTTTATTGTAATTATTGTGAACTGACCAGAGTCTGAGTAGATTGAGGCAATGTATAAATTTTAGAAATTAAAAAAAGTTAAAATATTTAAATATATTAAAAATTAAACTGTGTTAATGCACATTAAGCCTATTAATCTCTTAAGAACAAATCAATGACTCTTTATCAACCTATTAAATGAAAGGATGGAATCTTAAAATTGCATTGAAATGCAGCTCTGGTTGCAGTCTTGTATTATGTACTATACTACCATGCAAGGAGGAGGTCATTTTTATTGCCCTCATACAAGTACCCCACTTGGCAATTTATCCGAAAAGTCCACAAATTCTCTGAAACATCTTTGGAAGCTTTAGTGAGAAGGCTGATTGCTTTGATCAGCCATGTCTGCTCTGATGGTAGACACTACAGTAATCATCGCTAATATTAGCGACACAATTTATAATATACAAACATCTATTTATTTATCTCATTAATATCTGCAGGATCTGCAAAAAACGTTGGCCCTGTGCCACGGCTACACTTATTAATAGAATAAAATAGAATTCTTTATTGGCCAAGTGTGATTGGGCACACAAGGAATTTGTCTTCGGTGCATATGCTCTCAGTGTATATAAAAGAAAATTCTGCATGTACAGTATTTGTCAAGAAGCTACTGGAGTTAAAGTTTGCATGTGAACTGGTAAGAATAGGATACCCAAACAGATATTTTCTCCCATTCAGTTATTCCTGGTTATTTACAGATATTCATTAGCATCAATCAGGTAAACAGTTCCCCCTTCCCACTATGGTGCCTATTCTCCTAATACTTTTTCCACTTACCCCTTACCTCCACCCAATACAATAAAGCATGCTGTGATTTTCTTATTTATTGCAAATTGATGTTTTACAATGAGCAGGATGTTTTACATAATAGTAAATATTTAGCTAAAATAGTATAAGTTACTTACAACTCTATATAAGATCCAGAGTGGTTATCTGAGGTGCTTTCTTTCTTTTTAACTACCTTGAATGACCTATTTCATTTATGTTAATTTCCAAATGGAGAATTTGTCACAGTTATAGATCTACATAGTATTTAACAGTTTAAGTTCTGTGTCCGGTTGGCCAGGAACTTTATGACTAGTATGTTGGTAATAGTATGTTGGGAGTACCGAAGACAGTACTAAAGACTACTATCATTGATTCCTATATATAGCCAAAAATCTTGCCAGATTATTAAATTCACACCATACCTCTCAAATTCAGTTGTAAGGAAAAATCCACTGTATCTTATTGTAGGCAGTCCTAGGGTTATAATGGAAATTGGGACTGGCATTTCCATTGTTAATCAGTACAGTCATAAAGCATGACATCATGTGATTGTATTGCTCAGTAACAGCAATTTCAGCAGTCCCTGTTACCATTTTTAAGTGAGAGCCACACAGATCATTCAGGATGGATCTCGTGATCACGACTTCCATCTTTCTACCAACTTGACATTGACTCTGCTTGTGAGAAGCTGGCAGGGAACATTGGAAATTGTGATCATACGATTGAGAAAATACTGCAACAGCTGGAACCCTAAGGACTGGTCATAAGTACCATTCATTTAGGACCATCCTAACTTTGAACAGTCACTGAACAAATGGTTGTACCCTGAAGATTACTTGTGTATCAGAGTATCTCCAAGTTGGCTACCAATAATGTTGGCCAGCATTACAAACTAATTTAAGCTCACTTAACGCCAGCAAATTCCCTGTGGTTTTTGAGCACTATAAAAATCAGATCAGTCTCCCACTTGCAATAATGTTCTTCCATTGTGGGACAATGTCCAATAGTTATTGGTTGCCTTCAGCTCACTACTGGGAGGGTTATTTAGAATTAAATCCAACTAGAATTAGTCTGTTAAAAGTAAAATATTTTAGAAAAACCCCCAAAATTGAAAATAACTAGGCTACCAGGTGAACATACTGCATGATAAATTACTAAGAACATCCTGAACATATTATTAATGTACCAATAAACAACATTCCATTAAATAGTGAACTACTGTATTCACTATTTTCTAAATTGTGTAAAAGTAACAATTCAAACATCAAGACAATAATTTGTATATTGATTTTAATCAAGTTTCTATTAAAGTATAACTTTTCTGAAACAACTACTGTATACATATGTAATTGAAACTGTACATCTTCCATACTTTAAAATATTAATATATTTATAAAGTAGTAACTCTCTGCCAAACACAATGAATTTATATTCTCTTAATGAGAAAATCATTTTTGCCTGGTCAACAATAATATGGGTTTCTCAGATCTCAGAGTGATTGATATTTCATTTATCAAGACTAAAAATGAAGCAATGTGGAGGTTTTTTGCCTCCCTTTATGAGAAAACCCTTAGGGAAATAGATTTTCAAGTTTTAGAAAATATTGTACATTCGGTTCATAATATTCCATTCCTGTAATCCCTGATCCTCATCCAAAATTATGATGGAAGAGTTTATTGATGCAAGCAAACCATGTTCATTTTCCCACAAATTGTATGACATTGAATATAATCCTATTTCTCCATTTCCAAAATTCTTCATTAAAGAACTGTGGATTTTGATTCTCTGATATAATTATTGTAAATATTTATATTCTGTAAATATTTATTCATTTTGGAGAGAAGTATTTGTATATTTAATTAAACAAATGTATTGTGTCATATTTCATTACTTACTTGACTAAATTCATATCCCTTTATATGTCATGCAAATTGGTTGTGCTTGAGTTTTTTATAGCCTGGCAATACCGATAGAAAATAAGCTTCTACTTAATTGCTTTCTGTGACTCAACCATTACTCTTCCAAAAACAGATAATGACTCTTGTGATACCTTAAAGATAAATTAACTTTATCTCCTTAATCTTAGCTTCAGTTCATGGCTTTTATGCTTCTTATTTTAATGAGATTATGCTTTGCTCTGTATTGCCCAAAGAGATCAGATTCCCATTGACTCCTTGGGATCTAATAACTGGTATCACTGAAAAAAGAGACTGAACTAATAAATTCACAATTCCTTAACAATATACTAGCTTACTCTTGTTCTAGCTTTACTCCATCTTTTAATGGAAGGTTATCTTTCACAAATACAAAATTAAAGAATGAACATTTTAAAATTAAAAATTGAACCAGATGATGACTTAAATATGATTTTTAATATAAGTTTTCAATATTTCTTTAATCACGTGGGAGAAGGGAATTGGAAGTCAGAAGTTTATATGTTGTAACTGAAAAATACTTTCTTTAGATTAAAAATATTACAAACTTAAAAACTCCTTCAAGTTGATCTCAACTGCTGACATTTCATGGCACCGGTAGATAATTGGTTGGCCTTTGACTTCTGGGATATTTTTTTCCAGCATTCCTGCATGGACTAGGGGTGAATGCTGCCATTTGGGTTCTTTTTCCTTCTGCACATGCAAAGAATGCTTTGCACATGTGCAAAGGGTAAAGGAACCCAAATGACGGCATCCGGGTAGATAGGTGGAGCCTCGCGCTGCCTTTGTGACCAGTTCGCCAATGACTGATAGGCACGAGTGAACCGAGAGCATTTCACCCCTGGCATGGATTACAGCTGTGGCCTTTTTTAAGGTCTCCTAAATAGCACAGACTGCTTAGATTTTCAGGATGGGGCAAAGTCTAATAAAGGCTTTTAAAGTTTATGTGCTACAGATGTTTACTAATGAGAAAGACTGTTTTAAATAAATGGCTTTTCCTTCGGAACAAACCAGAATGGCACATTCAGTTTCTAATAGTGTTATTCACCCTGCAATACTTTATTAGAGAGTCCAATCACTGGTTTTTATTTCCTACATTTTTTATAGAAAAGCCAGGTGCCTTTTTCCCCACATATTATTAAACAGCCAAGGGAGACAAATGAAATACATTATTGCGAACAGATACAAAATATATTATTCTTACTAAAAATGGCATCAGTATTAAAATTATAGGGTGGTCAATGATTTCATGATAATCTATGTAACTGCTGTCAAGCATTTAGAGCTGCTCTGCATTATATAACGAAGATCATTCTGTTGCTAAGACAGGCTGTACCAAAGCTCTGATCAGTGTGAGAAACAATGATTCTGTTATAACTCTCTCTTCTCATCTGCCAGGAGAGATGTTGAAATGTACAGTATTATAATCATTTTGTGTTACCTTTGTAAGTTGACATCTTGTATCCCTTTATAATATCTTTAGAATAATTTGTCATCTTAATTAGGCAATGCTGATAGGTTTGTTTTTTTTAAAAAAAATACAAGACAGGAATATCATTTATCCCAAGTTTTGCCAACTGGGTACCTTCTTGAGTTTTCTATTTCATCTCACCATCGGGTTGGTTGAGAATTCTGGGTGAGAGTTGATGTCCTGTCATCTATTCTAGATTATAGACTGGGAGCTCAACATGTCCATCGAAACTGAAACTGGGAAAGCTTATTACCAGGGCTCAAAAGAACCTAGTTATCTCCAGAGCTTCCTATCAGCTGTAGTTATCATGTCCAAAGAAAGGAGATTATTGCAGGATTGTAATCCAGAACATATACAGAATATTAGGGTATTTAATTTATGGTTGTCTCTTTAACAATCAGATCTATACTTGGAATGTTGAAAGTTATCATGATTAACATTGGCCAACAAACTAATCACAACAAAATTTTGTTGACAGCAGGAGGGTTGCAATGCATATATATTCAGAATTTTCATTTAAGTCTATGTTATGTTAAGTCTGAATAAGTGTATAAAATAAGGAGTAAAATCTGGCAGGAGGTTCTCTGGTGCGGGCAGCATTGAAATGAATGGAAATCACATAAAATTTGGTCTCTTGCAATACTTGCCGAGACCTCCCATAATACTTGCCAAGCTTGTCCATTAGATATTGTTTGAGGTTTTTTAAAAGAAAAATATAAATATAAGTTATAACATATGGCTGAGGAAGATGTACGTTAATCACTACATTCACCAATGTATTAATCTTAAAGTGCATATAAAGTACCATCTCTGAGACCTATAACTAACTTCCCCTTTTCCTACTTCATACATAACCTTTAGAAAACCCTTTTGCTTACTAGAACAAGTAAGGAACTGTGTCACAAGATAGAAAGTACCAGATAGTGTAAGATAATGTTGTTAGTTGGTTAGTTAGTTAGTTAGTTCGTTCGTTCGTTCATTCAATTTTTATGCCGCCCTTCTCCTTAGACTCAGGGTGGCTTACAACATGTTAGCAATAGCACTTTTTAACAGAGCCAGCATATAGCCCCCACAATCCAGGTCCTCATTTTATCCACCTCGGAAGGGTGAAAGGCTGAGTCAACCTTGAGATTTGAACCGCTGACCTGTCGATCTAGCAGTCAGCTACAGTGGCTTGCAGTACAGCACTCTACCTGCTGCGCCACCCTGGCTCAGTTGCCAAATAAGAACATATTAAGGTATATTTTCTTGTTTAGGATGTGATTTGTTTTTACTTACCGTATTTTTCGGAGTATAAGACGCACCCAAGTATAAGACGCACCTTAGTTTTGGGGGAGGAAAATAGGGAAAAGAATCTGCTTACCAGGTATTCACCTGGCTAATGTCCTTAGTCTGGTCAGCTTCAGCACATTATTTTATCCCCTGGGTAGGGCTTTAAAAAAATCTTTATTCAGAGAGAGGAACAATGAAAGAGCTTGCAAGCCAGTAAGAGCTGGGAACATCATTAGCACCTGGAAAGAAACATTCAGAACAAGTAGAGCAAAGGGGGAAAAAACCTGCAACGACTTAGGGCTTGGAAAACATTCTTAGCAGAGAGTAACAATGAAAGAGCTTGCAAGCCGGTAAGAGCTGGGAACATCTTTAGCACCTGGGTAGGACTGGAAAGAAACTTATTTGGAGCAAGTTAGAGCAATGAAAAAAACCCTGCAGAGACTTAGGGCTTGGAAAACATTATTCGCAGAGAGAAACAATAAAGATCTGCAAGGTAAGAGCTGGGATGATTGTTAGCAGGTAGTTAGGGCTGGAAAAAGCCTACATTCAGAGTGTAAGACATAGCCAAATTATCAGCCTCTTTTAGGGAGGAAAAAGGTGTGTCTTATACTCCGAATAATACGGTACTTCTCCTTTTTCTGTATAATAACTTATTCTCAAATATAACTTGTTATTGGCAGATTGATGACACGCCTTGGTCATCCCACTATTGTGTAAGGTATAAGAACCATGCTTCGGGAGGAACCTGGGGTTCAGACTTTGTTATGTGAATACTCTGAACCTGTGCACACAAATAAACCTGTGTTGCTCCATCCCTTCATGGTGAAACTGGTGAACTCATCCAGCTGCAACATGGGAAGACAAAGTGCCAACTTCAAAAATAATCTTTATTTCCAGAATGCTTTGGGGTACTACAAATATCCTAATGGCTTTCTTTAAAAAAAATGATATAAGCCTGCAGCCCATTCTTTCACAAGGTGACCATTCGAAATCTAACTTTAGGATCAAGTCATGATCTGTAGGGAGTTGGGCGGCATACAAATAGAAATGATAAATAAATAAATTTGGTTGAATTTCAGGTAAAACTTAATGAGATAGGAGTAGGACCAACTTTATAGCAATAGCACGTAGACTTATATATCATTTCATAGTGCTTTGCAGCAATCTCTGAGCAGTTTACAAATGTCAACATATTGCCCCCAACAATCTGGATCCACATTTTACCAACCTTGGAAAAATGGAAGGCTGCGTTGTGGCCTATCGGCCACTGGCCCTCCAGCAGTCAAATCAGATGAAAAGTCAGTATGAGAGTCCGGGCCAGCATGAAGGCAACCTGACAGCTCTGAGGAGAAAGAGGGAATGGAGTTGTCAGATATAGAGGCAGAGGGGGAGCCTGAGCCGTCCATCAGCCCTCAAATGGAGAGTCAACAGTCCCCAGGTCTGGAGGTAGCTGATGGGGAAAGGTCCTGTGCCTGGTGTGCGAATGTGCTGAAGGCTGAGGAGAGGAGAACAGTGGAAATCTATGGGCTGATCATTGGGACGGAAGAGCCATTGCTACTAGCGACGCACAACCGTAGCTCTGAGGATAAAAGGCAAAGGGCGGAGATGAATAGGTATGGCAGACAACTATTCATCTCCCTGCCAGGCAGACTGGTTAGCCTGCTGTGAGAGACTTTTTGTTAGGGCTGCTGGCGCTCCTAATAAAGGAGTCGTTTATTTAGCTACAGAAGTTTGTTATGTTTGGGAGGTGGCTCAGAATAGGCTGAGTCAGCCTTCAGCATTTCAGGATCGAACTCCAGGCTTTGGGTGGGCAGAGGTAGCCTGCAATACTGCATTCTAACCATTGCACCACCAGCACTTTTATAGTGTTGTTTCCTGCCTAAAAGAACTGTGTCATAATTATTTTATAAAGCAGAATACAGAATAGAGGGGAATAGAATCACATGGAACAAAAAAAAAAGGAATGCAGATACTGTAATGGTATTTCAAGAAAGAGCTTCATGGCTCAAGGGAAGGAGCTATTTTGTTTTGGGGGATTTTTTTTTCTGAATAAAGCTGCAAAAAAGAGTAAAAATTCTACAGTAAGAAGGGTTGCAAGGAAGATAGAAAGCTCATAAATTCAGTAACATTTGGACATAAAATCTATCATTATTATGCTTGGCTGAACCATGCTGATAATATCAGGATTTGTACACAACGATTATAGACAGGATTTATTGGAATTATATGTACTTGAGCTCCTGAAATAATTTCTGAATTTGTATGTGTGTGCATTTGTGTGTGTGAATATGCATACACACGCATACACAAGACCTATGTAGACCTATACACAAACACCAATAATTTTTTCTTACTTTCCTCATTTTCAAGGCCATAAAATTCTACACCACCATCTTCTAGTAAATAATGAGGGTAAGCAAACATTCTTTAATAATTCACATTTTACTATTCTCATCTTTTAAGTTTTTTAAAATAGTTTTGGGGTGCTGCAGATACCACACAAACAGAATTTGGGAGTTTTCTGATCTCAAGCTTTTAGTTTCTGAAGGTGGCCTTCTTAATAACATGGGTGTGACCAAGAGTCTTCCCTGCATTGAGTTTCTGGTCAGAAGAATGCCATACCTTCCCTATTGTACCGGCGAAAAACGGGGCATTTTTGCCTTTCCCTAGTCCCCAGGAGCACTCTGCAGACTTCCCAGACCTTCTGCAGAAAAAAAAACAGGGTCTGCAGAGGTTTTGGAGGGCCAAAACATATTTATTTGATTTGTTTGATTTATATGCAATTTATTTTATTATTATTTTATTTTGCAAAAAATGGGGTGTGCAGAGGGTTTGAAAGCTAGGGTCCGGAGAGGACAAAAACTTTTTTTCCTTTGAAGAGGAAATCTTAGTGTATCTTATACTCTTATATTTTATATCTCTTTGAAATCTTAATGTATCTTATACATCAGTGCATTTTATAGTCTGAAAAATACGGTAGTTAACACAGTTAACGATAAAGGAAGTTGTAATGTTTATTTTTTTAAATTTAATTATGCATTAAACAGTGCTTAAATATGAATATTCAGTTGTTGTCAGCTATCCTGGAAAATGGCAATTGGTCTGCTTAATCCATAGGTCTTTATGCAGTAATACTGGGAGTTACTACAAGTCACAACATCCTAGGAATAACCTGCTGAGGAAAGGGTAGTGTGGGCAGAGGACAGACTTCCAGCTTGTTATTGCAAATTGGATGCAATGGGACTATTTCTGCAGGAGCTGCCTTGTCATGTGAGTTCTAGTAATAGACTCATAAGAGGGAAGCAGTGAGACAGAACAAGAGAAATGGCTTCCAGCAAATGCTGGAAGGTAACCTATGGCCTGGAATTTGAGTTTATGAGCACAATTGCCAAGAGGAGGGTTTCATATTCAAATTAATAAGATTAGGGAAATTAAAAACAAAAATAGTAAATCAAGCCAGCTTTCTGGTTCCAGTGTATATATAAGTGTATATGTGAACTGCTCAAGAAGAATAAGGAGAAGTGGCTTTTTCTGTGCAATATGTCCATTATTTTCAAAGATTAAATACAGCTATGGGTCTTTTCTTGTTGCATATAGCACTTTATTATCAAAACCTTACTGCTTCAGTATGCCCAAACAGAAATCTCATTAAATCTCAACAAAGAGCAAGGGATTTATAAAACCATATGTAAAGGTTTCCCTTGTCCAGTCTAGGAGGCCATGCTCATCCCTGTTTCTTAGCCAAGGGAGCCAGCATTGTCCTAAGACTCTTTTCCGTAGTCGTGGCCAGAATAATAAGGCGCACTGAACTTTATGATAGTAGGGACATATAAGCAGTAAAGTCAGTACATTTAAAATCCTCCTGGGCACTGGTGAGCTCTTCCTCCAGTCCACATGCCCCAAAGTCAGTACAGCCATTATAGAACTTTCTCCAGGATTTTTATTGCAGATTAATTCACAGTTTGGTGAGAATGATACTTTCAGAAAGGTGTAGAATATTTCTAGTAAATCAAACAGCTCATAAGAATGCAGATCAGTTACTCCGACCACTACTTTGAAAAACAAAGCTGACTGCAGGTGCCATGAACAAGCAATTATCATAAAGTGATTATTTCCCCAAGCCTCCCTTACAAATTCTAAGAAGAATGACAAGTTCTTTGAAGCATTTGTCACTTTTAATGAGGTTGGTTCGATTTTGACCCAGTATGAAGTTGGAGTTGAATCATTAAGTATTGTTGTTAAAACACGTTATTTTTAGTCTAGGATTACTTGAATCTGGCATGGTTAAAAAAAGTTGGTAACCTTTTCAGGAAATTGGTAGCATTTGGACAGCCAATTTCTCTCCAAAGGTCCCCAAAGATAGAGAATGCAAAGAAAGCAGCTTTCTATTCTACCATTCCTTTTCTCTCAGATTCCTTCTATATCCAATCAATTCAATCCAATTTTACATCCAATCCATTGTTTGCTTCCTTATTAAGTCACCCTCTTTTCAGCTAGGAGAGGAGGTAGGTAGAAGAGGTGTTAACATACAAATACCAGTCCTCATTCATTTCACTGCACATTCTGAGTCACTTTTGGGCCGTGTCCCCACTTCCAACTACCCACAACACAGATGCTCCTTTGGCAAAGGAATTTCCTCCCACATTTCCATGATGTCATCTCCAGCCCTTTGGGAAACAGCCTTAAGTTGCCATCAACTGAACTGTCACTAAACTACTGTTTTTCCCTTTATTCCAAACCTGTCCAACACCCTAAGCCCAACCTTAAGGCATGTACATCTATGAGGCTTCATTTCCCGATGGTGGTGGTGCTGAGGGAATGTGACTGGGAAGAAATGATACCACAAATGATTCACAATTTCATGCCTTCTGCCAGTTGAAAGATCCATGCATAATAATTTAACTCAGTAGCTGGAGAAGATCCATAGAGATCCTAGAATACAGAGAAGCAAAAAGAAAACAAAGAAGTTTCATAAATTCAGAGTTTCTGTTAAACTAAAACTACAGTGCCAGGGAAGGTCAATTTTGGGTTTGATGGGCTTAAGTAGAGATGAACTTGTTTTGACCCTGCTCACAGCTAAAAAGATGGAGCTGGGAAGGATGGTCTCCATTTTGTTTGTTCAGTTTATTTTGTCTACTATAGTTCCCGTAGGATATTGCCTCATACAGGTAGTACTTTTGTGTGTTTGTGACATTTCCAATTTTCTGGTTGAATAAACTGGCCGTCAACTTTGTCTTACACTCTTTATTTCTTTGTTTGTTTACTTGTCCCTTATCTTTGCCTCTTAACTCTCCTTCGTTTCTGAAATTCATGTCCCTGAATATCTATCTCTCCTTTGTAATAGATTTACTAGGAATGGCTGCACCTTAGATATAAGGATAAGATTTTCTTGGGGAATTCTGAATACTATAATCCTCTGATGCCAGGGGTCATTACAAAATTCTTGCATTCTAGCAAACAGCTGTTTGAGATTCAATTTCAAAGTAGTCTAAGACTAAAGTAGTGTACACATATTAAACAAAGTGTGTTTTATATAAACTTTGACTCTTGCACTTCATGGACATGCCCAAGAAGCACTTTTTCATTGCCTTTGTCCAGGATGATTGTTTAACTTCTCAGTCTCTCCCACCCAAGTATTAAACTGCTGTTTCAAAACCCAAACCAAGTTAGCCAGATGCTGTTTCTTTCTAAAACCTATTTAAAATTGTATAGAAAAACAAAATAAGACTTTGCAATGGTATGATAATCATATTATAATAAATGTTGTTGGGATTTGCTGAGTCAGTCTAATGTTTTTAAGATACCCCTCTCTACCGAAAGAGTTTTGTATTCTCCATCTCCTACTTGGGTGTTTTTAATCTTTATATTCAAGTGTCTTTGTGTCTAACTGACTTTAGCTGATCAAGAATGTTAAATCAGATTGGATTTCATTAGTAGTGGAATAAACCCATCTAGAAAGTCAAACACTGCAGACTTGACTTAACATTTTAAAAATCCTGAAAAAAGGAGGTTGCAAGCCATTGCCATATCATGCAAAGAAAACTTGAAGAAAGTTGATCAAGTTTCAATAAAATAGACATCTTCCTCCACACCGCAAAAAAATGGCTTACAAATATATCAAGGGATGAATGTGCAAAGAATAAAGATTATTTTTTGTTGCTGTTATCATTCCAGCTGTGGGCCTTTTACATAAAATATTCCATTTCAAGATAAAACTGTCATATGCTACCCTTTAAAAATGCCCAACATTTTAAGAAGCCAATACTGTATTGCAGTTTAAGAAATCTTCACATACTTCCAATATTTGAACACAGCATTAGAGGACAGTGTATTTTAAAGATCTTTACCTTTTTCCAAATACAATTTTGAAGGAGCAAGAAGGGGATAATGCTTTTATTACCTCTGTTCTTACATTCCAAGGGAGGAATAATGTTGGGTGGGTAACATAGGTGTTAGGTGGGCAGAACATGGTGACATTGAAGCAAAGGCCTGGAGGCCTGGAGATGACTGTTCTTCTTTTCTCTAAAGACTTTCCGGACAGATGGTAGAGTTATGAATTAATGCCTTTTTAGAAATATGGGTGAAATGCTTCTTAAAGTTCTAAATTACTGTGTTGTTTCCTTCTGATTCTTTCCACATAATCTTTGACAATTGTACAGTAACAACACAAAGCAGTCTACAGAAGGATAGGAAACAAGAGTGCATTTCCACCCGATTTCATGTGTTTGGATTTCAAAATATGCAAATAAGAAACTGGCATAATACAAAGTAAAATAACAGCCTCTGGCATTTTTTTCTATTTATAATAATAGCTCTCTGGAACACTTAGAAAGTAAATGTGGTAAATAGTTGTACTGCCATGCATTTTCTGATAATTTCTCCAAGGGAAAAAAAAGGCAGAAGTGAGCCAGAATCATAGAAAATAATGGGTGGGATAGCTAGAGAAATTTGTGGCCAAAAAGCCCCCCACCCATCAATGTGTTTTCTGATGAAGAGAAGTTTTGCAAATGGAAAGCCCCAATAACTAATAATAGTGGTCTTATTACCAATATCTGTGAAATGCCAGATTCCTAATTTTCTTCTCTTGTTTATTTTCTTTCATTCAGGGCCGCATCTGCAGAAAATCTGGAAAATCTAAAAAGTCCTTTAGTCGTAAGGAAGCTGAAGCAACTTTTAAGAGCTTGGTGAAGACCCATGAAAAATATGGATGGGTCACTCCTCCCGTGTCTGACGGCTGATACAACTTGCAACCCACTCATCAGACGCTAAACAACACAACTCAACCACAAGAATGAAGTACTTTTTGACATTTTCTCGATGCTGTATACCACATCCATCCTTTTTCTACTTCAGCTTCTGTTAAGTATCATGAATGTCATGGAGATATCCAAATTATTTATGAGCAGATCTGTTTACAAAAGGAAAGGAAGGGAAATACTGTAGAAGATTATATTTTGAAACTGGTGAACGATCCTGTGATCATCTTACGTCACTTTAGTGCAGATCCTGAGATCACTAGCCCCTACCAACCATGTCCCCCTTCTCCCATCTGAGCCACATTGTCACCTGCTTTTCCCCATGGCACAGCAACGACAATTGGTGGTGGTGGAAATTCCATCCATTGATGCTTAATTCATTTAATTGTGAAATGAAGCCGTTAATATTTAATTAGGGAAACAGTGCATTGAAGATCCATGTTTGCTGTGCTGTTTTTAATCTCTTTTTTCAAGCAGGTCAACTTACCTTGAAGATGTGTTTTCTGTGGAGCTGTGGTCTACTGTGGCTGAATTTTAGACCTCATTTGTGCTCTGTAACATGAACTTATGTTTAAAAAAAAGAGAAGAAGTCAGGATTCTAGCAAAGACACGAAGACTAGTATTTAAAACAAAAAGCACTCCATTGATCAAAATGTGCTAGCTGCGTGATATGTGGAATGCAATAGTTCGTCAGTAAAATTGGTCTGATCCCATGGAGGTCAGGTAGACATTAGAGGAGCCCATAAGTGGGAGATTGCAAGAAACTGGTGGCCAAACACAGTAATTCTCATATTCCCAGTAGGGAGAGGATAATTTCCTGTCCACTTCTGCAATGGCCAAACGTAGATTGCGGAAGGCTTAACCTTAAATGCATGGTATTCAGCTTGAAATGACAGACCTGTTACAAAAGCTAAGTCAGTTTTTTTTTTAATGAGGCATCTTTAGGATTATTTGCATGCCTGGATTTCCTTTTGACAACATAAAAAACAAGTACATTTGAGTCCCGTGTCAGAAACGTATATAAATGTCCAGCAGGTACTAAGGATTCACATTCCTTCTTATATTAAACTGATTTTTAAAATTTCCTATAGTGTTCTGAGGAATACAAAGGGTGAATGTGAAATGTGGAACCCAAATGGAAAATTGCATTGGACCAATTCTAAATAAAATCAGTTGAACCATTTGATTGTCTTGATATTTAAATCATTCTACTTTAAACCATTACACTACGGAGTAACAGTTGGAAATGTTACAGCTATAATACACCTTAATGAGTAAATTTCAGGCAGAGGCTTTGGTCTGCAAAAAATTGTTCATGTTACACAGATTTTAGCAATGCGTATGTAAAAAAAGAAAAAGAAAGAATGTTTATGGCTTAATACCATTGCTTCTGTTGATATTAATACTGAATATTAATATAATTTTTTTCTGCTTGAACACTTAATTCTTTTTAATACTGGGAAAAGGTCTATAGCAAAGATTTTTTTATTTTTCACTGCTCTAAAAGATACAGGGAGTAATTCGCTGCCTGAAGGGAATTGGCTGATAGCCAGAAATCAAGACTGAAGGGGGAGGGGGAGAGAGAGGCAGGGAAACATCTGAAGAAATACTACCTCTCATCGAGCATGGAAGTAAATAGTATTGTGTGGTTGTGAAAGCTGGGTGACATATATACAAAAAACAATGCACATTGTGGCATTTCAATTATACACTTTGGTGTGAGCAACTTCAAAAGAACAGAACAGAGTCTGCACATTACTGTATCCCTTTAGGGTGGGCAACCTATAGCCTTCCCACCGATGGTCTCCTCTAAACCCCTTAAAAATCACTCTGCCAACATTTGACTTTAATTTGAAGTGGGGGATATGGTTCTTGCTCTGGGGCGACAAAATGGTGAAATCCATTTTTTTTTTACTACCCGTTCAGTGGGGGTGGCAGTGCAAATCCCCTTTCCCTCCTGACTCCCCACTGGGGGAAGGATATTGCAAAATCCCTATTCCCACTCCACTCTTAGGCCAGCCAGAGGTGATACTTGTCGGTTCTTTGGACTACTCAAAATTTCCGCTATCGATTCTCTGAACTATTCAAAATTTCTGCTACTGGTTCTCCAGAACCTGCCGGATTTCACCCCTGGGGTGGCATGTTTTGAGATAGGAATCAAACCATGAAACGCCTGTGAAATATAACACTCTCATCTCTGCTCTTAAATTCTTTCCGTATCTCCAAGCAAATCACACAGTTACTCTGGAAATAGGAAATCTCACCTATTCAAATGATATTCCTATATTACATCACCAGAAAATTGTTTCCAGTGACACCTGAAAATCTTTGGGTTGTCACCAGGCAAAAAACTATCTTGTGGCCACCAACACAGAATAAACGTAAATAAGTATTTTATATTTATTATACACAGAAAATTAGGCATACAAAAACACACGGTATGAACTGTATTCCTCCGCAGCACATTAGCTTTTTCATCCTGCGCCACATTGGAGACTGGACTTGAATGAAATTCTATAGTTTTGGCTTGGCTCCAGCCTTGGATTTTGAGCCCTGAGGCAGCATTTCATGTCCTTCTGAATAAATTCCTGACTTAGGAAGAGAGAAGAAGGGGGGAATGTGTTGCTCTCTCTCCAGCTGATCCTCTCCAGCTGCCCACAACCACTTCTTTTGGTGCAGAAGGTGAAGAGGAAAGGGAACAGCCTGGTAGGAGCAAAGCAGCAGAGTTGCAATGTTGGGATGTGCTTGTCTAACAGACAGCACTGCCCTCACTAAGAAGAGCTATGCCAGATGTTTGTCCATTAACTCCTCTCTCACCCCGCTGGGGCCAAAGCAGCAGCTGAACATATTCATCTGCCTAACTATATGGAAAGACCAGGGGGGTTTTAGGGGGGGGAGCATCAGTGTAACCAGTCTGCAAGAGAGCTGGAAGGGCCACAGTGGGTTGAACCATGTATCGGACAAAATAAATGTATGCGCATAGGTGGAGATCAAGAGACTATAAAGTTGGACTGGGGTAAGGTTTACAGATACTGATTTATTAAAGCAATACCCCGCTCCATCTGGTGCCTCTGGACAAGTTTGTAAGGATGCATTTGCATACAGTGAATAAATAATAAACACGGGAATAAACCTAAGCACACATGGTTAAGATCAGGTTGGCAAGCTTCAGTATAAAATTTTCAGAATTTATAGAAAAGGAGCTGCTATGAACCCAGCCTCTGGCTGTCTATAATTGAACCTTTTAATTGTAAGCTTCCTGGAGTGGTCAGGCAGCCTTATAATTTGATAAATAAATTTGCATTTCACTCGGTTATATTAGAAATACCCCCCCTCCACGCATAATATGTATGGATGTAGAATAAATGCAAAAAATAAATACAAGCAAGGTATATAACTAAGAACGAATATGTGGAGTTTTGTGTCCTACAAAATAAAAATTCAAATTACAGGAAGCAGGTTTTTCCCCATTCATACCTAACATCCCTGAGTTATGTGCCTGTCTTTCAATAGGCACCTTAAACAGCAAGAAATGAGAAAATTCCTTCTGAAGATGTCTACAGCTGGGCAAAGGAAACTGGGGCAGACGTGGGGCAAGCTAGTAGGGCCTTGGACATTTCACTTCATTATGTGACGGGACAGATTCACACAGCTAGTGTTACTCATTTGTCATAGGTTCCAGTTGGCTCTCTAATCTACTTCCTTAGCAATAGCTTGAATTGTTAAAGGCACCGACAAGTGTCATGATTTTACTTCTTTATCCTAAGTTCCTTGAAGTCAAATCCTATTATGAAAAGTTCTTTTCTGATCCTCAGGCAGATAAGTAACCTGCAAAAACATTTACTACCACACTATGTGTGTGGCTTATTTTGTGGGTGTGGCTTGCTGGCTATGTGACCAGGTGGGAGTGGTTTGATCATGTGACCAAGGGGTGCCTTTAAGGTCATGTGACTGGCTTAAAAATGGCTCACTTGACATCATTCACATCAAGGGTTAGGGTTAGGGCTAGGGTGCCTGGCCTCTCCTCGCCTCAAAGAGATACAATTTCCCTATTTACTATTACTGAACATCCAAAATATACTACTTAATTCCATGTACTGTATATATGTCATATGTGTACATGCATATTACGCACAGGCACACAAAAATATACATTACTATATAAACTGTATGTGGATGTACACGCACGCACGCACGCACAGCTCTTCTAAAATTATACACATTCCAGCTCATTTACTGCGATAGGAAAAACATACCCAGAGCCCAGAAGGGGAAAAAAAGAAAAACATTCAAATTTTTTCTACTGGTTCTACGTACCTGACTATACCTGTAGGAGCCCATCACTGCAAGTAACCCACATAGCATTGGGCCAGGAGCATTGGGCCCTTCCTCTACCTCCTCCCTTGTAGCACTTGGACTTGGGAAAAACCTTTGCCTTGGAGCCAAAGGGGAATTTTTCCCCCCATTTCTAATTACTGTTGAAGCTGAAGGGGAGTCACAGCTGGAGAGGGAGGTGCTCAACCTGCCAGTTTGCATACTGGCAAGGCTAATTTTGAACTGTTGATTATAAGTGTTGAGCCAAAAGTTTGCAGCAAATCTCAGTGGGCTGGAACACAGAACGAAGGCAGAGAACTACAATCTCTTTAATAATCAGGAGTAAAATGGAACCATTTGAGCCAGATGATGGATATTTTTTTAAATGGTTCATTAAAAACTTTTCTCTATATTCTATACGGGATAGACAAGCCTTTTTTATGTCTCTTTTTTATTGTGGATCTGCAAGCTACGCTATTTGTCCTTTTAAGTGTTTTATTTCAAATCAATCTACTATACCAGCCATCCTAGCTGGCAAAACAATTTAGATTTTCTTTGATTTCTATATATTGGCTTTGCCCAATTTCTAATCCCCGTTTCTCTCTTCAGTAAGCACTGCATGCGTGTGTGTATGTTTGTGTGTGTGTAATCCAATAAAATAACATACAATATATGTGTATATATAGACCAATAAAATTATGAACTAAAGAGGGATGGGAAGGAAGTCAAACTCAAATAGGAGACACAGGAAGCACACCCAGAGTCAGGCACAAAAATCTCAAGTGCCTATATGTTCTGCCGGCTCTCGGCACGAGCCCTCAATTAAATGCAAAGGTAGAAAAAGCAGACAGACACACGTGAAAAGTCAAGAACTCTGTCTTTATCCAAGGAAAAATAGAAACAAAACACCCTTTTCGGTAGTCAAAGGGCTCACCTTCAAAGCAAACAGACTTGAATGCGGTGAAAAAACAAGAAACAAACACAAAACAATTAACAAGTAGCTGTGAAGACGTCACAGCTACTCTCCTTCAAACGTTTTCAAACTCACACGTTTGACTATGGTTTAAGTTCAGAGTCCTGATATCAAAGCACAGAGCGTCCTTGGAGAATCCGGAGAGTAAAGCCACTTCCACTGTCACGAACGGATAAACTTCCACACTTCTGCAGGCAAAACGCTGCCAATTTAATGGCAGCCCCAATTAGTTGAACCACACCCAACCACAGGTGAAACTCCCTTTTCTCCTGAAGTATTTTCGCAGCTGCTCCTTCCTAGTCATTGCCCTGCGTCTGCGTACGTCAATGAATGCTTCTTCATCAGAGTCCAGTGAAGAAAAGGAGGAGGAATTGCTTCCTAATGGGCTGCCTGCCATGACCCCCTCTAAGGGTCCCACTTCACAGTCACTCCCTGCTTCCGACACTGCTTCGCTGTCCGAAACAATCGGCACCGCCTCTGACACTGGGAGGATTCACCCACATCCACCTCCACAGTCCTTGGGGCAGGAGCTGGTCCAGAGCCAACCACAACACTATACACAAATGTACAAAGTCTGGGGAATAAACAGGGTGAACTTGAAATATTCATACATAAAGGTAGATACAACATGGTTGGAATAACAGAAACTTGGTGGGACAAAGTCCACGAGTGGAGCATACTGATAGAAGGATACAAACTCTTCAAAAAATATTTCAGCAGTTGTGGTAGATAAATCCACAGTAACTGAATTTAAACATGCCTGGGATAAACATATATCCATCCTAAGATAAAATACAGAAAATAGTATAAGGGCAGACTAGATGGACCATGAGGTCTTTTTCTGCCGTCAGACTTCTATGTTTCTATGTTTCTAAAAAAAAAAATCAAACCAAAAAAAAGAGGAGGTGGAGCTGCACTGTATGTTAAGGACCACTATATTGCTACGAAGTTACATGTAACCAAAGAAGAAAATCTGCTGGAATGCATATGAGTCAACATAAAAGAAAAAAAGAATGATATGGCCATAGAAGTATACTACAGTGATCCCTCGATTAGTGCGGGGGTTACGTTCCAAGACCTCCCGCACTAATCGATTTTCTGCGGTATAGTGGTGTGGAAGTAAAAACACCATCTGCGCATGCGTGCCCTTTTTCCATGGCCGCGCATGCGCAGATGGTGGAGCCAGGGAGCGACGAAAGTGCGGAGGCTGGCAATGATTGTTTTTAATGTCGGCCACCCACCCAGCGCCTCTGGCCTCCTTGCCGCTACCCCCCGTCCGCCCAATTCGCCCCTCTCACCGGCTTTCTTGGGGCACGAGTCCTCTTGCAGCAGCACTGGCGGCAACAGCTGACGTCAGTTTGGTGATGACGTATGACGTCATCGGGCGGGAAAAACCGTGGTGTAGGAAAAAAAACGCGGACTATTTTTAAATGTATTATTTTTTGAAAAACCGTGGTATAGCGTTTCGCACTAATCGAGACCGCACTAATCGAGGGATCACTGTATATGCCACCCAATCAAGCAGAAAAAATTGATATCCTTTTTGCTGACCAACTAACAAACATACGTATGTGGCAAACACAGTATAGTAATAATAGGAGACTTCAACTACCCAGATATCAACTGGAAAACTAATTCTACACCAATTGAGAAGTCAGATAGGTTTCCAATCAACCTAGCTGACAACTTTAGTATTCTAAAGGAGCTGGCAGATGTCATCTCAGAACCACTGCACCACATCTTTCAAAAATCCTGGAACACCAGGGAACTGGAGGAAAAGAGCTGAAGTAATAACTAGCAGCCAGCCCAGTTTTATTAAAAACAGATCATGCCAAACCAATTGCATTTCATTCTTCAACACCGTGACTAAATTAGTAGACCAGTGAAATACTGTGAACATAATATACCTAGACTTCAGCAAGGCATTCAACAAAGTAGACCATAACCTACTTCTTCGTAAGCTACAGAAAAATGGGATAGCCAACCTCACCACCAAATGGATCAACAACTGGCAGACAAACCATATTCAATGAGTAGTCCTTAATGGGACTAAATCCACATGGAGAGAAGTAAGCAGTGGGGTATCACAAAGCTCTGTCTTAGGCCCAGTACGTTGTAAGCCGCCCTGAGTCTTCAAGGAGAAGGGTGGCCCATAAATTAAATAAATAAATACTTACATAACAAATAAATTTGCAGCTGGCACTAAGCTGTCAGGAATAGCTAACACCCTAGAACAGGGGTGGGCAATTAATTTTGCCATGGGGCCTCATGAGAAATTGGGATGGTTTTAGAGGGCCAGACTAATATAATTAACTCAGTTCTACCCAATACTGTAAAGACCCAGACCCTGGCCTGACCTAAACACCCAGATCCACGCTATAGATCCCTAATTGTTTGCTTTACGGCAACACGGTGCACCACAGTCACTGCATTGGAGTATTTGCGTGGTTTCTGTGCTCAGCCGCTCTCGGTAGGGGGTTGGCGTCCGCTCCAGTGTGAGAATGAAAAAGCTTACCGCGTCTGCCGGGACTCCTCCGGTTCCTGCTTTCCTCATGATTCATCAGGAAAGCAGGAACTAGAGGAGTCTCGGCAGACGCGATGAGCTCTTTCATCCTTGCACCGGAGCGGACCCCAAATTCTGTGGATTGGTCACAGATAGCGGGCAGGCCAATCACAGACAGCGGATGGGCCCAATGCACCCACGGACTGCCCCTTGCCCAGGTCTGCCCTAGAAGATAGGTTCACAATCCAGATGGATCTTGACAGACTTGAGCACAGGGCCCTATCTAACAAAATGAAATTCAATGCAGAGAAAAGTAAAGTTACTTAGATAAAAAAAACCCAAAAGTATACATATAAAATGGGTGAAACCAGGCTTAATAGCAGTAACAGTGAAAGGGACCTTGGAGTCCTAGTACACAATCAGCTAAATATGAGCCAGCAGTGTACAGCAGCAGCCAAAAAAGCCAATGCAATCCTAAACTGCATTAACAGAGGGATACAATCTAGATCAAGTGAGGGACTAATACAATTCTATAAAGCCTTAGTTAAATGGCACCTGGAGTATTGCATCCAGTTTTGGTCACCACACTATAAAAAAGATATTGAGACTAGAAAAAGTGCAGAGGAGAATAACCAGGACGATCAGGGGACTGGAGATTAAAACATATGAAGAACAGTTACAGGAACTGGGCAGTGAAGAGAAGGACCAGGAGAAACATGATAGCAGCATTCCAATATTTGAGGGGCTGCCAGAGAGAGGAGGAGGTCAAGATATTCTGCAAAGCACCTGTAGGATAGTCAAGGACTAATGGATAGAAGCTGATCAAGGAGAGAAACAATCAACCAATGG
This sequence comes from Erythrolamprus reginae, assembly GCF_031021105.1. NCBI lineage: Eukaryota > Metazoa > Chordata > Lepidosauria > Squamata > Dipsadidae > Erythrolamprus > Erythrolamprus reginae. The sequence continues at coordinate 150,430,015 of NC_091952.1, read as the reverse complement.
AACAGCTTGCTTCGGAAGTTGTGGGAGCTTCATCACTTGAGACTTTCAAAAAGAGATTGGACTATCATTTGTCAAAAATGGTGTAGGATCTCCTGTTTGAGGAGGGGGGTTGGACTAGATGGCCTACAAGTTCCCTTCCAACTCTGTTAATCTGTTATTCTCCTTTCTTTACCATCACTATACCGGGATAGGGGAATATATTTTTTTTAAATAAATAGATGTAGACATGTTCCAAAATATATAGATGTAGACAAGTTCCAGTGCCTTGAGGAATGCAGCTATACCTTTGCACTTCTGATATAGAGCTCTATTTCTGTAGATTAGTCCCATTAGAACAAAAATAGAAATAGAAATTAAACAAGAGATGGTGACATTTGGATCTATCCCCTCCAGTCAAAATTAGCTGCCTGATCTATTCCCACAGTATTGTAGAAACAAAAAGAAGGAAGGGAGGCAAGAAAACTCTTATTCTACTACATTATTCTCAACGTGGGTGGCCTCCAGATATGTAGACTCTCAGAATTCTCAGTAGTGGTTGTGCTGTGGCTGGATAATTCCAGGAGTTGAACTCTGGACATCTGGGAATTTCTATTTTAATCCTTCAGTACCATAATAAAGAGCCCTCCTTGGAATCCCGGCATTGTCTATTTCTTGACCTGCCTACCTTGAATAGAATAGAATAGAATTTATTGGCCAAGTGTGATTGGACACACAAGGAATTTGTCTTGGTGCATATGCTCTCAACGTACATAAAATAAAATATACATTTGTCAAGAATCATGTGGTACAACACTTAATGATTGTCATAGGGGTCAAATAAGCAATGAAGAAGCAATATTAATAAAAAATCTTAGGATATACGCAACAAGTTACAGTCATACAGTCAACATGGGAGGAAATGGGTGATAGGAATGATGAGAAAAACTAGTAGAATAGAAGTGCAGATTTAGTAGAAAGTCTGACAGTGTTGAGGGAATTATTTGTTCACTAGAGTGATGGCATTCGGGAAAAAACTGTTCTTGTGTCTAGTTGTCTTGGTGTGCAGTGCTCTGTAGCGACGTTTTGAGGGTAGGAGTTGAAACAATTTGTGTCCAGGATGTGAGGGGTCAGTAAATATTTTACCCGCTCTCTTTTTGACTCGTGCAGTATACAGGTCCTCAATGGAAGGCAGATTGGTAGCAATTGTTTTTTCTGCAATTCTGATTATCCTCTGAAGTCTGTGTCGGTCCTGTTGGGTTGCAGCACCAAACCAGACAGTTATAAAGGTGCAGATGACAGACTCAATGATTCCTCTGTAGAACTGTATCAGGAGCTCCTTGGGCAGTTTGAGCTTCCTGAGCTGGCGCAGAAAGAACATTCTTTGTTGTGCTTTTTTGATGATGTTTTTGATGTTAGGTGACCATTTTAGGTCTTGAGATATGATAGAACCTAGAAATTTGAAGGTCTCTACTGTTGATACTGTGTTGTCTAGTATTGTGAGAGGTGGAAGGGTGGAAGGATTTCTCTTAAAGGGTTTCTCTTGATAGCTTCTTTATGCATTTCTGTGCCTCCTACTAAAGAAAATCAAGGTGGGATTATTTTGAGTTTCTTTTTCACACCATACTCTTTCTCAGAACTGAGTAATCTTTTCTTCAAATTCCCTCTGAACAGTTCATTCGTTTCTTCTCTAGTCTGAAGGTTAATGTACATTCTTTCATACTTTCACACAAGGCACACTAAGTTTAAGCAATAGCAGGCAGGTGCTACAATTGCCACTTGAACCAAATCACTTTGTCCCCTTGAAATCTGAAGTGCTGCACAGTTCTAGGGGAAGCATTATCAGTCACAAACTTTATTATCATTAAATATCAAAGAGTTTGCAATTATCTCCACAACTGTAAAACATAAGATCTGAAGGATGCAAAAAGGTTAAGTTATTGTATTCATATACATATAAAAACAATACTGGATTGTACTGTCACAGAAGTATACATGAATACATCAATATTTACATTTTGATATACTTTGATTTTTAATCATTTTCCACTTTGGAGTACAAGTTCTAAGTGAGCTCTTCAATAAAAATATAAACAAATAATATCAGCTAAATCACTTATTCGTCAGATTTAATTGCCTTTTTATATTTGTCTTTTCCACAATAATTCAAGTGGAACTGGTACAGCCGAACAGCAACTCATTCACATTTAAAGCCAAATAATGGTTTGCTACATAAAATGCTTTGCTTGTTTTGCTGCAAATCATTCCTGTAACAATAGCAGAGAAGGTTAGGTGGATAGAAAAGATATCTTAAGTTCCTGTTTCTGTTTTTGTTTTAGGATCCTCAGGGGTCTTGTATCTAAATCAAAGTTAGTCATTAACCCACCTACGTTTTAGGATTTTAAGAGAAGAACATGGGGTGGGGGTGGGGACGACAGTGGAAGAGACTTGCATTAAAAAGAAAGGCACAAATGAGTATTAATCCCAGGTTTAAAAGCATTTTTTCAATCTGCTGTGATTATTTCAGCTTGATTTGCTCCCTCACCTCTGCTCCCAACTGATCGATTCTGACGCTTTGTTCAGATAAAGGGCAAATGGAATAAATGGATTAGCCATTTATAACTGCAATTCTTCACATCAGTTCTGCAGATCTGAAGCTTTTAAATTAATAAGCTCCAATCCAGCCACTTTCGGTAGGGCAATTTTCAGATGGGAACCTCTGCGTACAACCTCTTGTCTTCAATCACAGTATGGCTCCACACATGTATTTGTTCTGCTGCTTTTATCCATGTGCAGGGAGGCTGTAGTTCAGAGAAAGAATGCACATGCACGCAGAATGTAGAACAATTAGTCAAGAAGGAAGCAAGTAGCACTGCCAAATAAGTACCTTTGCAGTAAACGACAGGGAAAGCTCTTTAAATCTCAGTTCATTTTGTCAACTGCCCTAGTGCAATGATACACTAACATTGCAATATATTTTATAATAATATGATGTTCCCTCTCTCCCAAGTCTAAAAAAGGGGCCATTGTTGGAGGTTTTCAATTGTTGTTCTTTTTATTGCCACTACAGTTATATATCTCTTGCATGACTTAATCAGTGATAAGTCTTAAAATCTGAAGGAGTTTGATAGCGGAATGTCATTCTTGTTGGTTACCTGGTAGTGTATAGCTGATGAATTCATTAATTCATTTTTAAAATGTAGATAAATAATGTGTTCATTGCAAATATGAAATATTTGTAAAAAATTGTACAAGCCCACTCAAAAAGAGAAGCTTCATTTAGCTACTATAGCAGAACGAAAGACAGAGTGTATGGCCTTAATTCCTTATGCCCTTGAATTAAAACCACCTAGCTTCATTCTGAAAATTGGACGCCTACTGGTTAATTGATGACAACTTTGGCTGATTAATTTATTAATTTAATCCTGCAGCTAAGGTCAATTAATAGTTGTATCTTAGAAGCATTAGAATATGAAAGAACAGAATGTCGAGGGATGCTTTCGCATTTAGCTCTGGATGTCTTAAGACTGTGTTTGTGTCCCCGCGTGTGCAACCAGGCATATGCACAACTCTTATTCAATAATACATTTTACTGTTTGAAAGGAAGGGCAGGTTCACTTCCTTTTCCACAGTGGCACAACATTTGATAAGTGAAATCTTATTTCAACACAGAGGAAAACACAATTTCCTCCCAAACCCCTGAGATCACCAAGTCCAGGTTACAGGGTAGGGAACAAAGACATGGCAAATACAATTGAAAGAAAGACATCACAAAGCTTTATGTTTAGAAAGCTGTCCTTTATTTTAAAGATAGCTCAATTAGTATAGAAGAGTATTAAACAGTTCTTTGTGGCAACCCCTGAGATATTAGAACACTGCTATCATGTCTTCCCTGGTCCTTCTTTTCATTAAAATAGCCATGCCCAGTTCCTGCAACCGTTCTGCATATGTTTTAGTCTCCAATACCCTAATAATTTTTGATGCTCTTCTCTGCAGTTTTTCTAGAGTCTCAATATCCCCTTTGCAACCTTTGCTACCAATGGGGCGTCCTTATCTGCACCGGTAGCAAGCCGCTACTGAGTATATTGCTGGCTATATTTTAAGAGTACAGTACTACTTGTAACACTAGATATGGTATGGTTGCAGGTCAGAAATGTACACCAAGTTTGGATTTTTATTTTTATTTTTTGGTCTGTCTGGTAAGCATGGATGTTTTCCTTTTCCCAGAATAGTATCCACAGAAGAGAATGAAATAAAAGTCCAGCAAAGCCCATCTCATAATATTAATTTATTTTCATTAGCAATAGTAATTCATCAGAAAAAACATAACCTAGTGAGATGGAGAGCTGTCCTGTGTGGCATCTCTTCAAACAAAATGTAAACAATTAACTCTTGGGGATACACTTTTTTGAATTATGTACATTAAAGATAAGGATTGGATTGGATGGACCATTCCAATTCTATGGTGTGATATACAAATGGTTTAAAATATGCCATGTTTCGTCAGCTCAGCCCCAGTTTAAAAAAAGGGGGATAGTGACTTACGGTATATTAAATTGCGGGTCAACCCTGAAATAATTTACAATGATGAAGATGGTAGATATCTCATAACTCAAATCACTATAGGTTGTAAATCTGCAATTATTGTAAACATTTATGCCTCAAATACGAATAAATTAGCTTTCTTTACTAAAATTCCTAAATTAATATTAGATACAAAAAGTAAAAAACTATTATTAATTGGAGATTTTAACTCAATTACAGACAGAAACCTAGATTATAAGGGCCAAGACAAAAGAAAAATGAGAAAACTCCTACCAGAATATTTTAATGCAATGGTGAATAAACGGCGCATCCAACATCCCAATATTAAAGCCTACAGAGTGGTACCTCTACTTAAGAACTTAATTCGTTCTGTGACCAGGTTCTTAAGTAGAAAAATTTGTAAATAGAAAATGTATTGCAATTTTTCCCATAGGAATCAATGTAAAAGCAAATAATGCATGCAAATCCATTAGGAAATAAATAAAAGCTCAGAATTTGGGTGGGAGGAGGAGGAAGAAGAGGAGGAGAAGGACAGTCACTGCCCAGAGTGAAGGGAGCATTTCTTTTCTCTGGGTGCTGGAGAGTTTTGTTCCCTCTCCAAGCGCCCAGAGAAAGGAAAACGCTCCGTTCGCTCTGGACTGCCAAAGCCTCCTTAAGCGTCACCAAAAGGCTCCTCTGGCAGCCCAGAAAAGCCCAAGATGGCCAGGATTAAAGGGGGAATGGCAGGAAACTGGCTGGGCCTTTGTGCTGCTCTCAAATTTCCTGGGAAATTTTTCCAGGTTTGGGTTCTTAAGTAGAAAATGGTTCTTAAGAAGAGGCAAAAAAATCTTGAACACGGTTCTTATCTAGAAAAGTTCCTAAGTAGAGGCGTTCTTAAGTAGAGGGACCACTGTACTTTTTTTTCACACTCGCAAAAATCCTATTCAAGAATTGATATGGCATAGGCCAACACTGACTTCTAATCTCAAATCTTAGAAGCTGAAATTTCCAATTAAAATGGAGATATCAAGATAGTCCCACATGTAAAAGATGGTCAATTAACCAATTAATGATTAAAGAAAAAAAACTTCATCAATATGATGAAAAAGGATTTAGAAATATTCTTTCAAAACAATGATAATGATTCAACAACAATCCAAAACATATGGGACACCACAATAGAACTATCAATTGCTTACTCCACAAAACGGAATAAAGAAAAACACACACAAATAAACAATTTCACTCGGGACCTACGCAAATTAAAAACCAAATTACAAGAAAATCCCCCAGACAAAAAAATAATAGAAAGTATAAACACATTGAAACACAAAATTAATTTGTTGACACAGGAAGAATTAGGGAAAAAATTATAGGGAATGAAACAGATACATTTTGAATCAGCAAACAAGCCAGGAAGGTGGTTGGCACATAAAATTGCAAAACAACAGTTAGATAGGAACATAGATGTCTTCTAAAGGAGAAACCCAATACACGAACAAAAACAAGAAAGAGGTAGTCTATAAATACTACACTGGATAATATAATCAGGAAGATATAGAGAAGATTCAATTAAGGGCTATCTGATCCAAAGCAATTTACTGAGTATATCAGACGAAGAACAAAAAATGTTAAACCAAAAGATTATCTTAACTTTTGGTTAAGAAGCACAATAGATAAACAAAAAAACAATAAGACTCCTAGTCCAGATGGTATACCTTTTGAACTATATGAAAAGATTCAAAATCCCCTTGATCCAATCATGCTTGATTTGTTCAATGAAATTTTGGAACATGGAATCATACCTGAATCTTGGGAAAAAAGCTATATAACTCTTATCCCAAAAGATATAACGCTCAAGGTTGACTCAGCCTTCCATTCTTCCGTGGTAGGTAAAATGAGGACCCGAATTGTGGGGGCAATATGCTGGCTCTGTTAAAATGTGCTATTGCTAACATGTTGTAAGCCGCCATGAGTCTAAGGAGAAGGGCGGCATAAAAATCAAATAAATAATTAAACAAACAAACAAACAAACAAATATTCAAAATACAGAACTACAGACCCATCTCACTCTTAAACACAGATTACAAAATCTTTGTAGCCATTTTTGCAGAAAGGCTTTTTAAAAATACTAAAAAATTCATCTATCATGATCAAAATGGTTTTTTACCGAATCGCCATATTAGTAACAACATGAGAACATTATTGAATGCATTAAAATTTTATGATTACCCATATTGACAAGCAAACTGCTTTTATTTTTATTGACGCGCAAAAACAGTTCAATAAACTTGATTGGCATTTTTTTAACTAAACAACTAGAAGTGATGGACTTTGGAAATAACTTTACCAGAATAATTAAAAACATTTATACACACCAGACCGCAAAAATTATTATAAACAGGGACCTTACAGACAAGATAATGATCAAAAAAGGTGTCCGACAAGGATGCCCATTAGTTCCATTAATTTATATCCTCGCACTAGGAATACTATTAAGAAATATAAGAAATTATTTATTTATTCATTCATTCATTCATTCATTCATTCAATCATTCATTCATTCATTCATTCATTCAATTTTTATGCCGCCCTTCTCCTTAGACTCAGGACGGCTTACAACATGTTAGCAATAGCACTTTTTTAACAGAGCTAGGCTATTGCCCCCACAATCCGGGTCCTCATTTTACCCACCTTGGAAGGGTGGAAGGCTGAGCCGGTGATGAGATTTGAACTGCTGACCTTCAGATCTACAATCAGCATCAATGGCCTGCAGTACAGCACTCTACCTGCTGCACCACCCTGGCTCTATAAATAAATAATAATTATAAATAATTATAAATAATTATAATATAAATATAGTTATAATATAATTATCTATAAATAATCCAATAATTAGAGGATCAAGGATCAGGAAGGAGGAATATAAACTTCTTGCCTTTGCAGATGATACGGCATTCATTATCGAAGATCCCCTAACTACAGCCCATACTTTCATAAAATAAATTGAGAAATTCAGTGAAGTTGCAGGCCTTAAAATTAACAAAGGGAAAACTAAAATAATAACAAAAAAATGACCCCCACTCAAAACTCAAAATTAGAAGACTTGCTTGGTATCAATGTAACACAAAAAAACTATCGTTTATGGGGAAAATATCCGCAATTAAAATGAACATCTTGCCAAAATTCCTTTTTCTCTTCCAGACAATTCCAATGTATTTTATTTTATATTAATAATTTGATTTCTATGCCGCCCCTCTCCGAGGAGTCAGAGTGGCTCACAAAATATAATATACAGTACACAAAATCTTAAATCCAATTAATTAATTTTAAAAATCTAGCCCCCTCCCTCAAAACCATAAAAAACAATCATTCCATTCACTCAACATTCTCTCAACACATTCATTGGCCAGGGGACAAAGATCTAATGGTCCCAGGCCTGGCGGCATAAATGAGTCTTCAGACTCTTATGGAAGGTGAGGAGGGGGGGGAATATGAATTTCTGGGGGGGAGCTGATTTCAGAGGGCCGGGGCCCCCACAGAGAAGGCTTTCCCTGTAGGACCCTCCAAGCAACATTATTTAGTTGGAGGAAGCTGGAGAAAGCCGACTCTGTGAGACTTGACCAGTTGCTGGGATTCATGCGGCAGAAGGAGGTCTTGGAGGTATTCTGATCCCATGTCATGTAGGGCTTTATAGGTCATAACCAACACTTTGAAGTGAGTCCAGAAACCAATTGGCAGCCAATGCAGACTGCAGAGTGCTGGAGAGATATGTGCGTGTTTGGGCAAGCCCATGACTGCTCGCACGGCTGCATTTTGCACAATTTGAAATTTCCGAGCGCTTTTCAAAGGTAGCCCCATGTAGAGAGTGTTAAATCCTGTAAGTTCTGTAATTTTCTATATCTAGGTTAACTTGTTAAACGGTATTGTTAAGCAGAAATCGTAATAACCCATATGAATTGTTTACCTGCTTCCTATTGGTCGCTGTAGAAGGCGCCAAAATGGAAGAGCTGTCAGCCGCCGGTTGTTGCTGGGTGAAAGTCTTTAAATAGAAGCGCTACTTGTCTTACGCGCCTTCTGCTTCACTCGCGCCTGGAGTGAAAGTGTTTCAGCCGCTCGCTTCGAGCCTAAGAGAAATAAAGAGTTTAAATTGGAGACCGTGTTTCTCGGTTATTACATTGGCGACGAGGGTCTTGGAGGTGATTTTTTTTTTTTTTGGGAAAAAATCAGTATGTCGACCCCTTCACTTATTCAGCCTCCGGAGCTGTTTGACCCAGAGAGGTCAACTTGGTCAGCCTATATGGCTAAATTTGAAATATTCTTAGAAGCTGCAAGTCTGCATACTGCTGAGGATAGCAGAAAACGTGCCTTATTTTTGAACTATTGTGGCACGCACATATTTGAGTTAGCAGGGACTTTGACAGATCCTGAGCCTCCTAATTCTGTGCCATGGACTACTTTGCAAACCAAATTGGCTGCTCATTTTAAACCTACTAAGCCTCCGATAGTCTACAGGCACCAATTCTCGCGTATGGCTCAGTCGGATGGGGAAACAATTAACCAATTCGCGACCCGTTTGCGCACTATTTTGGCAAAATGTCAATTTGACAATCCTGAGGCGAGATTGACAGACGCCCTTATATTTGGAATGCGGAACGTCACGATAAGGAACAAGCTTTTGGTAACGGAAGACTCGTCCTTACAGGACGTGATTAAGGCTGCTCAAACAGCTGAGGTAGCTGAGGCTGCGGCAGCTGATTTAAAATCTAATGACAAGCTGCAGACAGTTTTTAAAATCTCAGATACTCAGCGTGCCTCTGCCGCTGCCAGAATGACGGGCAGCTCTCTGACTACGACGACTACGACGAACACTGCTGTTACCTACGAGCACCTCAGGACAGACAAGCCCGATCAACTTTTCCTGCCTGCGCCGGTTGCAAGGGTCAACATCCGAGATCCCGATGCCCCTTTAAGGACGCCTTTTGCTACAGATGTGAGAAGAGAGGCCACATCGCAGCCGCTTGCAGAGCTGCCATGCCCGATGACATCCCTTCCAACCAAGGTCAACAGCCTACTTTTTCCTCTCAACGATCCTACCGTCCTTTCCGGCCACAAGGACGGGGGTACCGACGACCATGGAATGCCAGAGGTAACCGCCCTCTCATTGACTCTGGGATTTACCCTCCTGCCCCAAATAAAATTATTGTCCCCCTTTTCTTAAACCATCAGCCATGCCATATGGAGTTGGACACTGGCTCCAAATATACTCTAATGCCATGGCATAAATTGCATCTATATGTACCGGGTTTGTCACGGGACGTTTTACAGCCTTTGGACATTTCAATCAATGACTTCCAGGGTCACCCTATTAGGGTTTTGGGTAAAACCAGGGTACCTATAACCTTTAGGAACATTCACCATGTTCTGCCTATTTTAGTTGTGGAAGGTGCTAATCACTCCCTTCTGGGTTTGGACTGGATGGCACCTTTGGGGTTAGCAGTCACCGGCCTGAACAAATTGACCTGTACTACTGTTCCTAATTTTGTGAATGAATTCCCTGAGGTTTTCCGTGATGGCCTGGGTACCTTTAAAGGACCTCCCATTTCATTTTCCTTAGATCCTGCTGTTCCTCCCTTAAGGTTAAAGCCCCGCAGGGTGCCTTTGCCCTTACTCAGTAAGTTGGATGCTCAATTAACTAAACTGCAAGCACAGGGCATACTGGTACCAGTTGAACATGCTCCCTGGGAAACCCCGATAGTAACCCCACTTAAGCCGGATGGTTCGCTTCGAGTTTGTGCAGATTATAAGTCAACCATTAACAAGGCACTACAGCACAACTCGTACCCCATTCCAGTGGTGCAGCAGCTATTGCACACATTGGGTTCTGGTAAAATCTTCGCGAGGCTGGACCTTGCCCAGGCATACCAGCAGTTAACAGTTGACGAGGCTACTGCTTTATCTCAAACTATTGTCACACACAGAGGTGCCTTCAAGTGTACTCGTCTACAATTTGGGGTTAGCGTTGCTCCTGGCATATTTCAAAGGTTAATGGAGCGCTTGTTAGGGGGCCTTGATGGGGTGGTCCCTTACTTTGACGATATATTAATTTGTGGTGACAACTCTGACCAGCTGCATACTAGGATCAGACAAGTACTCACGAGATTGAGGGACAAGGGTTTGAGACTAAAGCCGGAAAAATGTGTGTGGGGAACTCCCTCGGTGGATTTCTTAGGGTTTCGTATAGATGCTGAAGGCATACACCCCACAGAGGAAAAGGTGAGAGCCATCAAAGAAGCCCCTGCCCCAACCTGTAAGGCGGAGCTGCAAGCCTTTTTGGGGCTATTAAATTTTTACGCTGTTTTTTTAAAACAGAAAGCCTCCGCAGCTGAGCCGCTTCAACGGCTCCTCCACAAAGGGACATCGTGGGAGTGGGGTGAGAAGGAACAACGGGCGTTTAATACTGTGAAAGATCTTTTGTCATCCCATAGTCTAGTGGTTCAATACAGCTCGACACTTCCCCTGAGGCTCACATGCGATGCTTCTCCGTACGGGGTGGGTGGAGTATTGGCCCATATCTTCCCTAATGGTCAGGAAGCCCCGATTGCCTATTTTTCGAGAACGTTGTCTGGGGCTGAGCGCAATTACGCGCAGATAGACAGGGAAGCTTTGGCATTGGTGGCCGGGGTGAAGAAATTTCACCACTATCTGTTAGGGAGACCTTTCCAACTAGTGACAGACCACAAGCCTCTCTTGGGTCTGTTGGCCACGGGACGGCCAACCCCTCCTTTCATGTCTCCCCGCATGTCCCGATGGGCTATCTTTCTAGCTGCCTATGATTACAACCTTATTCATAAAGGAGGATCTGCTATCAACCACGCAGACGGCCTTAGTCGCTGTCCATTGGGACAGAGGGTAGAGGACACAGCTCCAGCATCAGAGGTGCTCCTCATTGAATTAGATAGAAACCCTTTGGTCACTGCCAGGGAGGTTGCATTAGAAACCAGGCGGGATAAGGTTTTGAGCAGAATTTTAAATTATATTCTAAAAGGCTGGCCATCAAATGGAGACGACCCCTCAGTGGGAGAATTCAAGACAAAGCGGCTGGAGCTATCGGTTATGCATGATTGCATATTATGGGGGGAGAGAGTAGTCGTCTCCGCTGCTCTGAGGCCTCGGGTAATGAAAATGTTGCATGAGGGACACCCAGGGGTGGTGAGGATGAAAGCATTGGCTAGGGGATATTTATGGTGGCCTGGCTTGGACAGAGAAATAGAGAATTGGGTGGCAACATGTGGCCAGTGCCAAGAAACACGGCCAGACCCACCTAAAACCACCCCTGCGCAGTGGGACAGCCCCCAAGGGCCATGGTCAAGAGTGCACATTGATTTGGCAGGGCCAGTAGGGAACAACATGTTCTTAATTGTGATTGATGCATACTCGAGATGGCTTGACATAGTGCTGTTAACATCTACCACCTCATCCGCAGTGATAAACGTGCTAAGGAAATTATTCGCAACACATGGGTGTCCAGACATATTGGTCTCAGACAATGGGCCCCAATTTACGTCTAAACAGTTTGAAGTGTTCTTAGCTAATCTAGGAGTCCGGCACGCACTCACATCGCCCCACGCAGCCTGGTCGAATGGAGCAGCAGAACGGTATGTTCGCGTGGCCAAAGAGGCCATTAAGAGGTCAGCTCCAGGTGACATCCAGGAAAGGTTAGATACATTCCTGCTGACCCAACACATAACGCCCAGTTTTACTACCGGAAAAAGTCCTGCTGAGCTGCTTATGGGGAGAAGGTTGAGATCCTCCCTTGATAGGCTGCACCCCTCCTATATTAAATTAAGACCGGACAATGTGTTAATGCCTGAGCGTGCAGTGGCTGTGGGGCAAAATGTATATGTTAAGAATTTTGATGCTGGTAAACATTGGGAAAGTGGCATAGTGCAAGATCAGATGGGTCCCAAAACGTATATGGTCAAATTACTGGATGGCCGCCTCTGGAAGAGGCACATAGACCACATTCGGGGACGAGTGGAAAAAGCCGAGAGCGGAGGAAATAAGGCTAACACTCATCCACTCCCCACAGGGAATTTCGCGAGGTCTAACAGGAACCCGGAACCAGTTGATTGGGACTTACCTGGGGGAAATGGCCATTCCAGCGCTGCCTCTGCTCTGCCATCTCCTGGGCGTGGAAACAATGCGTCTGCTGGACGAGAGGAACCATCTTCGTCAGTGGACACGCAAGTCATGAGCGACCCCAGGCGATCGGATCGGACCCCTCGAAGACCTACTCATTTGGACGACTTCGTCACATATTTGTCCGAGTGAATATCTGTAAAACTGTCCAGAAGGGGGAGGGGTGTTAAATCCTGTAAGTTCTGTAATTTTCTATATCTAGGTTAACTTGTTAAACGGTGTTGTTAAGCAGAAATCGTAATAACCCATATGAATTGTTTACCTGCTTCCTATTGGTCGCTGTAGAAGGCGCCAAAATGGAAGAGCTGTCAGCCGCCAGTTGTTGCTGGGTGAAAGTCTTTAAATAGAAGCGCTACTTGTCTTACGCGCCTTCTGCTTCACTCGCGCCTGGAGTGAAAGTGTTTCAGCCGCTCGCTTCGAGCCTAAGAGAAATAAAGAGTTTAAATTGGAGACCGTGTTTCTCGGTTATTACAGAGAGCATTGCAGTAGTCGAATCTCAAGGTGATAAGGGCATGAGTGACCGTGAGCAAAGATTCCCTATCTAGGTAGGGCCGCAGCTAGTGCACCAAGTGAACCTGGGGAAACGCCCCCCTCGCCACAGCCAAAAGATGATGTTCTAAAGTCAGCTGTGGATCAAGGAGAACACTCTGTTAGGGGGTCAAAAGTCCCCCCCCGGGTGATGGATGGACAGATGGAATTGTCCTTGGGAAGCAGTACCCACAGCCATTCCGTCTTGCCGGGGTTAAGTTTGAGCCTGTTGGCACCCATCCAGCCTCCAGACACCAGCACATCACTTCCACTGCTTCACTGAGTGGACACGGGGTGGAGATGTATAACCGGATGTCTTCAGTCTACTGATGACAGCTCACCCCATGTCCTCAGATGATCTCACCCAGCGGTTTCATGTAGATATTAAAAAACGGGGGGAGAGGACTGACCTCTGAGGAACTCCACAAGGGAGGGACCTAGGAGTCGACCTCTGACCCCCCACTAACACTGAATGCGACTGACTAGAGACGTAGTAGGAGAACCACCGCAAAATGGTGCCTCCCACTCCCAGCCGCTCCAGTCAGCGCAGAAGGATACCATGGTCGATGGTATTGAAAGCTGCTGAGAGATCAAGGAGCACCAGGATAGAGGATAAACCCCTATCCCGGGCCCACCAGAGATCACCCATCAGCGTGACCAAAGCAGTTTCTGTGCTGTAACCAGGCCTGAAACCTGACTGTTGAGGGCCTAGATAATCGGCTTCATCCAAGGACCGTTGGAGCTGGAGCGACATCATCTTCTCAACAACCTTCCCCATAAAGGGAAGGTTGGAGACAGGATGATAATTGTTAAATACAGCTGGGTCCAGGGAAGGCTTCTTGAAGAGGGGAGCTTTATTTACAACCAACCTGGCATTAATTAGCAGCAGTCTGAGCCCAGGGTCCGGATTTTGCTTGTCACCAGTCCCCTGGGCAGAGCTTATGGGGCCAGAAAGGGGGATTGCTTTCAAGCAGCGATCTCTTACTCCCTGAGAGCTGCCTACCCCATGTCTCCCACCATACCTGCCTCAATTAGACTAAACAAATCATTTTTTACAAACCTCAATAGAATAATACACAAATTAATTTGTCTTAAAAGAAAAGCAAGAATTAATGCAGGACCACAGAACCAATGGTGGTATGGGCCTCCCAAACTGGGAAATTTACTATAGAGCAGCATCACTAACATGGATAATAGAGTGGATCCTTTTAAGAGACAAAAGAACACTAGCCCTAAAAGGCTTCAATTTACAGCAAGGATGGCACGCATTCCTGATGGCAGATAAGGACAAAAAACACTCGGTATTCAGACATTATTACATTAGAAATTAGAAAGTTTATTTAATTCTTGAACTAAAATTTAAAAATCTCATTATGTACAGATGCCTAGTTGGTTCATTCCTATAGAGACAGAAACTTATCCAAATGTCTTGCCCCCAGGCAAAGGGATAACCTATGATGACTTACTGGATAAAAAAGACCAACTAAGCTCTAAAGAGGTCTTAAAGGTATTAATCTGGACTGGCTACAATACTTCCAAATCAAATCTAGATACAACAAAGACAGGATAATGCTAGGCTTCCAAAAAGTGAATATCTCATCCACAGTTTGGCGGAGTCTCTTGCGGAGGCCTGGAATACGGCTGCTGCGGAGGCTCTTGACCGGATTGCGCCTTTGCGACCTCTCCGTGGCACTAGACCCCGTAGAGCCCCATGGTTCAACGAGGAGCTCCAGGAGTTGAAATGCCAAAAGAGACGTCTAGAGAAGCGATGGAGGAAGAGTAGGTCTGAATCTGATCGAACACTTGTAAGAGCTTTTATTAAGACTTACAAAGTGGCGCTCAAGGCGGCAAGATGCGCGTACCATGCCGCCTTGATTGCATCAGCGGAATCCCGCCCGGCCGCTCTGTTTAGGGTGACCCGCTCCCTTCTTAACCAGGGGGGAGTTGGGGAGCCCTTGCAGAGTAGTGCCGAGGAGTTTAACACGTTTTTCGCTGATAAAGTCGCTCAGATCCGGGCCGACCTCGACTCCAATTGTAAAACAGAGTTGACTGACAACGAGTCAGTTGAGGTGACTGGGGCACGTACTTGTCCACCTGTCTGGGAAGAGTTTGATCTGGTGACACCTGATGAAGTGGACAAGGCCATTGGAGCTGTGAGTTCCGCCACCTGTCTACTGGATCCGTGTCCCTCCTGGTTGGTCTCGGCCGGCAGGGAGGTGACACGGAGCTGGGCCCAGGAGATTACCAACGCTTCCTTGGGGAGGGGAGTTTTTCCATCACTCTATAAAGAAGCGCTTGTGCGCCCCCTCCTCAAGAAGCCCTCCCTGGACCCAGCCGTACTTAACAACTATCGTCCAGTCTCCAACCTTCCCTTTATGGGGAAGGTTGTCGAGAAGGTGGTGGCGCTCCAGCTCCAGCGGTCCTTGGAAGAAGCTGATTATCTAGGTCCCCAGCAGTCAGGTTTCAGGCCCGGTTACAGCACGGAAACCGCTTTGGTTGCATTGATGGATGATCTCTGGCGGGCCCGGGACAGGGGTTTATCCTCTGTCCTGGTGCTCCTCGATCTCTCAGCGGCTTTCGATACCATCGACCATGGTATCCTTCTGCACCGGTTGGAGGGGCTGGGGGTGGGAGGCACTGTTCTTCAGTGGTTCTCCTCCTACCTCTCTGGTCGGTCGCAGTCGGTGTTAGTGGGGGGTCAGAGGTCGGCTCCGAGGTCTCTCCCTTGTGGGGTGCCTCAGGGGTCGGTCCTCTCCCCCTTGCTATTTAACATCTACATGAAACCGCTGGGTGAGATCATCCAAGGACATGGGGTGAGGTATCATCAATATGCCGATGATACCCAGCTTTACATCTCCACCCCATGCCCAGTCAACGAAGCGGTGGAAGTGATGTGCCAGTGCCTGGAGGCTGTTGGGACCTGGATGGGTGTCAACAGACTCAAGCTCAACCCGGATAAGACGGAGTGGCTGTGGGTTTTGCCTCCCAAGGACAATTCCATCTGTCCGTCCATTACCCTGGGGGGGGAATTATTGACCCCCTCAGAGAGGGTCCGCAATTTGGGCGTCCTCCTCGATCCACAGCTCACATTAGAAAACCATCTCTCAGCTGTGGCGAGGTGGGCGTTTGCCCAGGTTCGCCTGGTGCACCAGTTGCGGCCCTATCTGGACCGGGACTCATTGCTCACAGTCACTCATGCCCTCATCACCTCGAGATTCGACTACTGTAACGCTCTCTACATGGGGCTACCTTTGAAAAGTGTTCGGAAACTTCAGATCGTGCAGAATGCAGCTGCTAGAGCAGTCATGTGCTTACCTAGGTATGCCCATGTTTCACCATCACTCCGCAGTCTGCATTGGCCGCCGATCAATTTCCGGTCACAATTCAAAGTGTTGGTTATTACCTTTAAAGCCCTTCATGGCATCGGACCAGAATATCTCCGAGACCGCCTTCTGCCGCACGAATCCCAGCGACCGATTAGGTCCCACAGAGTGGGCCTTCTCTGGGTCCCGTCAACTAAACAATGTCGGTTGGCGGGCCCCAGGGGAAGAGCCTTCTCTGTGGCGGCCCCGGCCCTCTGGAACCAACTCCCCCCGGAGATTAGAACTGCCCCTACTCTCCCTGCCTTCCGTAAAGCTCTCAAAACCCACCTTTGTCGTCAGGCATGGGGGAACTGAAACACCTCCCCCGGCCACGTACAATTTATGTATGGTATGTTTGTGTGTGTGCTTGTTAATATAGTGGGGTTCTTTTTAAAACTATTTTAAATACTTAAATTTATTGAATTTATTTGGATTTGTACGATTGTTTATATTTTTTGTTGTGAGCCGCCCCGCGTTCGCAGAGAGGGGCGGCATACAAATCTAAATAATAAATAAATAAATAAATCAATAAATAAATTATTCTTGGTTCAGATAAACAAATAATCTCAAGCCTTTATACATTTCTTTTACAATATGACCTATGTGATGAACAGGTTAAAGGAAATATGGTTGCTTGGGCCCAAAACTTTGGTTATACGATAAATCTATCAGAATGGAATAAAATCTGGACCCAGAATTACAAATTAACTATAGCCACTAACTTTAGAGAGAACATCTACAAGATGTTCCACCACTGGCACTTTCCTCCAGCCTAGCTATCTAAAAAGTTTCCAACCGCAACTCCTTTCTGCTGGAAGTGCAAACAAAAAATAGGGACCTATTACCACCTCTGGTGGATGTGACCCAAAGCTAGAACCTTTTGGCTAAAGATTAAAAAATACCTTGATCAAATTATACAGAAACCAATTCCCTTAAAACCGGAATTATTCTTCCTGGGAATAATTAGACAGCGATTAAATAAAGGTAATAGATACTTACTGGTAAACATCCTAACTACTGCAAGAATATCATTTGCCCAAACTTGGACCTCTACCTTAACATCTACTTTAAACTTCATTAATAAAACTCATGAATGTGTTGAACTGACGAAAATGATCCTTGAACTACAGGACAAAGAGGAATCAGAGTTCTACAAAGTGTGGAATAAACGCTACGTTTGGGTGGCGAAAAGACAACATGCAATTTCATTATGACCCTCGTAAACTTCACCCAAACAACTATCCCACGAACCCATAAAATAACATTACAAATCATTGATAAAAGGATGAACAAATTCAAAATTACAAAAATTTATACTCTAACTCAAGTTCAGAAACTCAACATTTTCATCTATACTGATACTAAAAATCTTAAAATCTGTAATCGTCTCAACAGATAAATTGACATTATTTACGACATCTGATAAATGTATAGATATGAATTTACCTCTTCTTTTTTCTTTTCTTTTTTATTTCTTCCTTTCTTTTATCCTCCTTTTCTTTTCTATTCCTTTCTTTCCTTCTCCATCTTTCTCTTTAGCTTCCTTTCCTTTTATACTTATGTGTATTTTGACTTATAACTGTATACTCAAAACTCATATAGGTACATTTGTATCAATATTTGCAATCCTTTTATTTTATTTATCCCCTAGCCTATTTATCTTCAATAAAGATTATATTTTCTTTTTTTTAAAAGCCATACATTATACGTTGAAGGTAATCACTAAAATAAACAGTGGATACTAATATGATCTCATCCCCCCCGTGCATACTTAAGCCTTTTGTTGTTTTTTACTTATATGGCGCCATGTTCAGAGATTGCCCTTGTACTATTTCATTATTACGGTAAAAAAATATTAATGCCCTGCCAAGGGAGTGAATTTTTGAGAGGAAGAACTTTCATAACAGCCAAGTGATGATTTATTTAGCAATGTATATTTTGCTTTACTTCTCCAAGGATTTCTGGTATTTTTCCTGTGCTGTGCCATGATTAGCAATTTAATTTCAGCTTAGCCCCATGGAACATTTATGCAATCTTTGTTTGCAATAAAACATGTCACTAACATAAATTGCTGAAGCCCTACAAAAAAGATTAGAATGAAGCGATTATTAGTTGAGGGACTCAAAGAAGCTTTTAATGAATTTTTCCTGACCATTCACGCTTACTCATTTACTTACATATTATGCAAATTTATATGGATTCTGGGTGGCTAATAATGCATAAAACAGAAACACCCAGTATATATCAAAACTATAGAAATAGACCATTGGTGAAATCCAATTTTTTTAAACTACTGGCTCTGTGGACATGGTATGGCTTGGTGGGTATGGCAGGGGAAGGATATCTCTATTCCCACCCACTCTAGAGGAAGGATATTGCAAAAATCACCATTCCCATTCCACTCTGGGACTATCCAGAGGTAATTTCCATTATTGGTTTTCTGAACTACTCAAAATTTCCACTACCAGTTCTCCAGAACTTGTCAGAACCAGCTGGATTTCACCACTGGAATAGACTTCTTGGAATGTCACCTTTATATCTTTAATCTCAACCATATTCCCTGGGTATGCTTCTGAAACTCAAGGTCATTTTTTGCAGGTTCTGGACAACTGAGCCGACAGCTAGTTTTCTTTCGTACATCCTGTGATAGAACACCAAAGCAATTATTTTCTTGGTCTAAAGCCTAGATGTAGGTATTGTGATTGCTGGAACTGGGGGTAAAATGACTAGATTATTATTATTATTATTATTATTATTATTATTATTATTATTATTATTATTAATTAGATTTGTATGCCACCCCTCTCCGAAGACTCGGGGCGGCTGGGTGACTGCAGGTGGTCCTCCTGAGCTGTTTTAACTGGTAGAGGGCTGCAGGAGGCTGCCGTGGACAAAAATGGGGCCTAGGAGGGTGCACATGGCCCTCCAAACTTCATTTTTTCTGGCAGAGGGCTGCAGGTGGTCATTGTGGCCAAAAATGGCCCCTCTAAAGCTCTGTTTTCACTGGCAGAAGTTGCAGGAGGCTGTCGTAGCTGAAAATGGAGCTCAGGAGCCTGTTTTCACTGGCATAGCATTCAGGCCACAACAGGCACCCCCAACATGAGTGACCCCCTGGCAATGCCTCACTTGTACTCCCCTGCAATCAAACACAACCCTGATGCAGCTCTGAATGAAATCAAGTTTGACACTCCTGATATAGAATGTATTCAAAGATATCCTTGTTCATTACATAATTAACTGGCAGGCAAAAAGGAACAAGAGTTCAAACCAAATCCCATTCAAATTCCTGCATCTTGTAGTGTTTATTGTATGCTGTTGGAGTGAAAGAGGCAAAAGAAAGAAACATAAAAACAAACTGTGCGTGCTGGTGAGCACTGCAACCATCACACTATCCAAATTTTTTTTCCCTTCAAATTTCTCCCTAAACCTTTTTACCTGAAGTGAGGTTTGGACAGCATTTTTTGGCACAGAAAGTGGAAAAACAGAAGCACCAGCAGTTTTAATATTAATTGTTAGAGCTAGATTGTATAGAGGAGGCAGGATTGGATAGAAAATATTGAAGAATTATGTTAGATTTCAGAAAGCATGGATTGGCTTGCACATCTCAAAATTACAGATGCCCATGGGCCAAATATACCATAATAAACCTTCCATTTTGCTACGAATGGCATCTGGTACCCTAAGAGGCCATCAGAATTTAAGGCCAATTTTTCTCTGCTTGTGTCCCATAATTGTTTTCATTTAATTACCATTTATAAATAGAATTTCTGTCAATGCAAGAGGAAAAATAATTAAAGACTGTGCTATAATATTTTATGGCAAGATAGATTAGATCAGGGATGTCATACTAAAGACACATGGGCTGGATCCAGACCTCAGGATGTTGAGATCTAATCCGCAGGGCTGGCCTGAAAACAGCAAAGTACTGGCCTGCTGTGCCTCTGCCAGTGGAAATGGGCCATGGGGGGCTGCAGGAGTCTGTTGTGGCCAAAAATGGGGTATGAGGGCCATAGTTCCCTCTAAGTTGAGCAGTGAGCAATTGCTCACTTAAAAATCATCATCAACTCAGAGTTTTCCAAATCTGCCCAGAAGCCGAGAGGGAAAGAGTGAGAGGGAAGGAGAGAGA
Source organism: Erythrolamprus reginae (assembly GCF_031021105.1). Lineage (NCBI taxonomy): Eukaryota > Metazoa > Chordata > Lepidosauria > Squamata > Dipsadidae > Erythrolamprus > Erythrolamprus reginae. Next base: position 150,409,297 of record NC_091952.1, on the reverse strand, counting down.
GAGGAAGAGAGGAAGAGAGAGAAACAGATAGAAAAAAGAGAGGAAGGAAAAGAGAAAGAAAAAGAATGGGAGTAAGGAAGAGAGAAAGAAAATCAAAATCTAGTTTGAAACTAGCTCAACTATTTAAGTGGCATTTTGATATTGATAGAGTTGCCCTATTATGAGCTCACTGTTATAGACACACAGTACAGTATTTTATTTTGAAATTCTCTGAGGCAAAACAGGGTGGGTTTTTTGTTTGTTTGTTTGTTTGTTTATTTATTTATTATTTTTAATTATTTATTTATTTGTTTGTTTGTTTGTTTGTTCATTCATTCATTCATTCATTTATTATTTCTGTGCCGCCCAGTCCCGAAGGGACTGCCACTCAGACACTATACTTTTCCGCCCAGCCCCCCAAAAAATTAGAGGGAGCACTGATGAGGGCTGCACGTAGTCCCCCCTGCTCCGTTTTTGCTGGCAGAGGGCTATCAAAACAAGCTAAAAACAAAACAAAAGGAGAAATGCTTCCCCTTTTGCATTTGAGTATGCAAGAAGAGACAGAAAAGGGGAAAGGGAGAGAGGAAAGAAAACGAAAAAGAAGGAAGGATGAGAAGAAAGCAAGGAAGGAAAAATAAGGAAAGAGGGGAAGGAAAAAGAAAGGATAATGAAGAGGAAAGGGAAAAGAAGAAAAGGAAGGAAGGAAGGAAGGTAGGTAGGTTATAATGAGAATAAGAGAGGGTCCTGCCTTAGCACATGGCCAACACAAATGCCCCTGACACAAGTCCTATGTCACATCCACTAATGGCCATGGCCACCATGGCCATGCTCCATGGCCCTCCAAGGGCAAACAAAACCCTGATGCAGCCCTCAGTGTAATTCAGTTTGACACCCATGGATTAGATAGACACAGACAGAAAGAGAGATGATAGACTCTCCCTCAAAGACTAGGAAGGATGATCTATTGGGAATGGCTTCGTTTCGTGTTTGTAAAAAAAATGTGCATAACATTACATTGGAATACAAGTATTCAATAATACACTGGCCACATCTGGACAATGAAAACCCCAATTACAGATGGCAGGAAACAGAACCTTCACTGGTGCCATCTTATAAGGCCTAGATTTTTGAACCCCTGATATTAATAACATATACTTTTGCTGAAAGAAATCATCTTTCCATAAACAGTCACCAACTATATTTCATCTTATTTATTCAAGTGTGGAATATATTGCATTTATGCATAACCAACTATCCAGTAAAGCCAGGGAGGCTTTATTTATTTTATTTATTTATTTATTACTTAGATTTGTATGCCGCCCCTCTCCAAAGACTCGGGGCGGCTCACAACATGTGGAAACAAATCATAAATAATCTAAATTTTAAATTTTAAAGATTTAAAAAGACCCCATATACTAACAGACATAGACACAAGCATACCATATATAAATTAAACATGCCCAGGGGAAGATGTTTCAGTTCCCCCATGCCTGACGGCAAACGTGGGTTTTAAGGAGTTTACGGAAGGCAGGAAGAGTAGGGGCAGTTCTAATCTCCGGGGGGAGTTGGTTCCAGAGGGCCGGTGCCGTCACAGAGAAGGCTCTTCCCCTGGGGCCCGCCAACCAACATTGTTTAGTTGACGGGACCCGGAGAAGGCCCACTCTGTGGGACCTAATCGGTCGCTGGGATTCGTGCGGCAGGAGGCGGTCTCGGAGATATTCTGGTCCAATGCCATGAAGGGCTTTAAAGGTCATAACCAACACTTTGAATTGTGACCGGAAACTGATCGGCAGCCAATGCAGACTGCGGAGTGATGGTGAAACATGGGCATACCTAGGTAAGCCCATGACTGCTGTCGCAGCTGCATTCTGCACGATCTGAAGTTTCCGAACACTTTTCAAAGGTAGTCCCACGTAGAGAGCATTACAGTAGTTGAACCTCGAGGTGATGAGGGCATGAGTGACTGTGAGCAATGAGTCCCGGTCCAGATAGGGCCGCAACTGGTGCACCAGGCGAACCTGGGCAAACGCCCCCCTCGCCACAGCTGAGAGATGTTTTTCTAATGTGAGCTGTGGATCGAGGAGGACGCCCAAGTTGCGGACCCTCTCTGAGGGGGTCAATAATTCCCTCCCCCAGGGTAATGGACGGACAGATGGGATTGTCCTTGGGAGACAAAACCCACAGCCACTCCGTCTTATCCGGGTTGAGCTTGAGTCTGTTGACACCCATCCAGGCCCCAACAGCCTCCAGGCACCGGCACATCACTTCCACCGCTTCGTTGACTGGGCATGGGGTGGAGATGTAAAGCTGGGTATCATCTGCATATTGATGATACCTCACCCCATGTCCTTGGATGATCTCGCCCAGTGGTTTCATGTAGATGTTGAATAGCAGGGGGGAGAGGACCGACCCCTGAGGCACCCCACAAGGGAGAAACCTAGGAGTCGACCTCTGACCCCCCACTAACACCGACTGCGACCGGCCAGAGAGGTAGGAGGAGAACCACTGAAGAACAGTGCTTCCCACCCCCAACCCCTCCAGCCGGTGCAGAAGGATACCATGGTCGATGGTATCGAAAGCCGCTGAGAGGTCAAGGAGCACCAGGACAGAGGATAAACCCCTGTCCCGGGCCCGCCAGAGATCATCCATCAACGCGACCAAAGCGTTTTCCGTGCTGTAACCGGGCCTGAAGCCCGACTGCTGGGGACCTAGATAATCGGCTTCTTCCAAGGACCGCTGGAGTGCCACCACCTTCTCGACAACCTTCCCCATAAAGGGAAGGTTGGAGACTGGACGATAGTTGTTAAGGACAGCTGGGTCCAGGGAGGGCTTCTTGAGGAGGGGGCGCACGAGCGCTTCTTTATAGAGTGATGGAAAAACTCCCCTCCCCAAGGAAGCGTTGGTAATCTCCTGGGCCCAGCTCCGTGTCACCTCCCTGCTGGCCGAAACCAACCAGGAGGGACACGGATCCAGTAGACAGGTGGCAGAACTCACAGCTCCAATGGCCTTGTCCACTTCATCAGGTGTCACCAGATCAAACTCTTCCCAGAGAGGTGGACAAGTACGTGCCCCAGTCACCTCGACTGACTCATTGTCAGTCGACTCTGTTTTACAATTGGAGTCGAGGTCGGCCCGGATCTGAGCGACTTTATCAGCGAAAAACGTGTTAAACTCCTCAGCACTACTCTGCAAGGGCTCCCCAACTCCCCCCTGGTTAAGAAGGGAGCGGGTCACCCTAAACAGAGCGGCCGGGCGGAATTCCGCTGATGCAATCAAGGCGGCAGGGTACGCGCATCTTGCCGCTTTGAGCGCCACTTTGTAAGTCTTAATAACAGCTCTTACAAGTGTTCGATCAGATTCAGACCTACTCTTCCTCCATCGCTTCTCTAGACGTCTCTTTTGGCGTTTCAACTCCCAGAGCTCCTCGTTGAACCATGGGGCTCTATGGGGTCTAGCGCCACGGAGAGGTCGCAAAGGCGCAATCCGGTCGAGAGCCTCTGCAGCAGCCGTATTCCAGGCCTCCGCAAGAGACTCCGCCGAACTGTGGACGAGTGCCTCTGGAATAACCCCAAGCGCCGTCTGAAAGCCCTCTGGGTCCATCAGGCGTCTGGGGCGGAACATCTTCATTGGTTCCGCCTCCCTGCGGGGAAGGATTGGAGCCAGGAAGTCAAGCCGTAGTAGAAAATGGTCTGACCATGACAAAGGCAATGCTTCTAAGCCCCTTAGTCTCAGACCATTTCTCAATTGCTCGGAAAGGAATACCATGTCAGGTGCGTGCCCTCCCTCGTGAGTTGGACCCTGTACTACTTGAGTCAGGTCCATGGCTGTCATGGTGGCCATGAACTCCTGTGCCAACCCAGAGGTTTCGCCGAGCGACGGCAGATTGAAGTCTCCCAGGACAATGAGTCCGGGGAACTCCACCGCCAACCCGGCTACCTCCTCGAGTAGCACAGGCAGGGCTTTTGACACGCAGCTGGGAGGCAGGTACGTGAGAAATAAGCCCACCTGGACCCCTAAGTCCAACTTCAACAAGAGAGACTCGCAACCCGCAATTTCCGGAGCAATGAGTCTACGCAGGCAAAGGCTCTCCCTGGCTATAATAGCCACTCCTCCCCCCCTTCCCTGGAGTCGAGGTTGATGCCATATCTGAAACCCGGCTGGGCAAATTTCAGAGAGAGGAACACCTCCCTCCGGGCCCAGCCAGGTTTCAGTAATACACGCCAAGTCGGCCTCCTCATCCAGGATCAGATATCAGTATAGTATATGCTTCAAATGTAACAGTTCCCTGTTTGTTTGTTTGTTTGTATTTATTTATTTGTTTGTTTATTCATCCATCCATCCATCCATTATTATTTGACTGAGAGTAGTAGATGCTTGGAACAAACTTCCAGCAGACGTGGTTGGTAAATCCACAGGAACTGAATTGAAACATGCCTGGCATAAACATAGATCCATCCTAAGTTAAAACACACAAAATAGTATAAGGGCAGACTAGATGGATCATGAGGTCTTTTTCTGCCGTCAATCTTCTATGTTTCTATTCATTCATTCGATTTTTATGCCGCCCTTCTCCTTAGACTCAGAGTGGCTTACATGTTAGCAATAGCACTTCTTAACAGAGCCAGCATATTGCCCCCACGATCCGGGTCTCTCGGAAGGATAGAAAGCTGAGTCAACCTTGAGCCGGTAATGAGATTTGAACCACTGACCTGCAGATCTACAGTCAGCTTTAGATGCCTGCAGCATAGCACTCTACCTGCTGCCGCCACTTCGGCTCATTTAAGTTTAAGCCCTTTCTGGTATTTTTAGGTAAAAAAGAATCTTTCACAGGCTTGTCAGAGATTTAGAGACTCTTAGTGGGTTCACATGATTTTGCTCTAAAGTGAGGTTTTTCCTTTCTATGCTTTATCCTCAATTTACACTTAGTTTTACTAATCAACATGTTATATGTCACGGATTAATGATGTTAAGCGATAAGGCTCATTCTAGTTGAATGGCTCATTTGGTTCATTTCTGGTTCATTTCCAGATAGTGTAATAACAATGTGGGAAGATGATGAGCTTCATGAAAACATTGGAGTTTGGACAGTCATTGTTAAATGCCTTCACGTGGATTTCAATGCTGTATGAACCAACTAGAGGGCTTAGTCCCCTGGAATAGCCCGTCCAACTCTGTGATTATACAAAGAACACAACTTCCTCATTTTGTTAGACAAAATATTTAATGGTAAAACACATTAGGCAAATTGTATGTTCTTGTTAATTACAACTTCCATCCCCAAAGTTGTGATTTAAGTGTTTCTCTCAATTCAGAGCATTTAAAAAAAATATTCTTGACTTGTGTTGTGCTGCCCTCTGCTGTTATAATATATAATACTTGAAATCAAGAATGGTAAAAAAAAAAAAGCAACCCAAAACTCTCTGTAAAGTTGTTTGTATATAGATGAAATATCCTACTGAAAAATCCCTTGATGTAGCCAACATTTCATTTCTAAGAGAAAGTTTGGTAGAACTAGAATTTTTAATCATGCTAAGCCTTTCCAATGATTATTTCTTGGAGTAGTCCTAGACAATGTTCCCTCTAATTTTTTTTTCAGTGTGGGGGGAAAAGTAGTGTCTGAACGACAGTCCCTTTGGGACTGGGTGGCATAGAAGTATGTATAAATAAATAAATAAGTAAGTAAGTAAGTAAGTAAGTAAGTAAGTAAGTAAGTAAGTAAGTAAGTAAGTAAGTAGAAACATAGAAACATAGAAACATAGAAGTCTGGCGGCAGAAAAAGACCTCATGGTCCATCTAGTCTGCCCTTATACTATTTTCTGTATTTTATCTTAGGATGGATATATGTTTATCCCAGGCATGTTTAAATTCAGTTACTGTGGATTTATCTACCACATCTGCTGGAAGTTTGTTCCAAGGATCTACTACTCTTTCAGTAAAATAATATTTTCTCATGTTGCTTTTGATCTTTCCCCCAACTAACTTCAGTAAGTAAGTAAGAAAGAAAGAAAGAAAGAAAGAAAGAAAGAAAGAAAGAAAGAAAAAAATTCCCTTCTTTTTTTATTAAAAGAAATTAATAATAAAACAAAACCAAAATCTATTACTATTATTACTATCTTCTCTTTTTCCATCCCTGTCTCCTCCCCCTTGTGTGTGTGTGTGTGTGTGAGTGAACTCTTGAACCATTTCCAATAACAGGTGAGCTATTGGAAATGGTTCAAGAGTTCACACACACACACACACACACACACAAACGGCTGGGTTTTTTTTTTCTCTGTTATTATTTGGGTGCTTTTTACCATATGCTTTAAATCAAGAGTCATTTCTCTCTCTTTCTCTCTCACTCTCTTGCTCTCTCTCTCTTTTTATCACTTTCTCTCTCCCTCTCTTTCTATCTCTCTCCCCCTTTCTCTCTCTTTCTCTCTCTCGTTTTTTCTCTCTTTCTATTGCGCTTTCTTTCTCTCACTCTTTCTTTCTATCTCTCTTGCTTTCTCTCTTCTCTCTCTTGCTATCGCTCTCCCCCCTTTCTCTCTCTCTCTTTCTCACTTTCTCTCTCCCTCTCTGTCAGCAAGGGGGCTGCGAGAGCGCTTTCTCCGAGCGCTTCGTAAACGCCTGCCCTGCCTCTACTGCAGCCCCCTTGCTGAAAGCTCTGGATGAAAGCGCTCCCAGCGAAGGGGCTGCGAGAAGGGCGGGGCGGGCATTCCCGAAGCACACGGAGAAAGCCCTCTCTCGCAGCCCCCTGGCTGGGAGCGCTTTCATCCCGAGGCGAAGCCGCAGCCGCCATGGGAGAAGTCGCGCCCCAAGGCAGGTGGCGGCGGCGGAGAGGGGGCGGATCGGGCGGGGGGGGCAGGGCCGAGAAGCCAGGGGCACGAGGGGGCCAGAGGCACCGTAGGGAGGCAGGGGCGGCCGCAGGTCCCTTTCCTCCTACTGCCGGCACCTCCCCGCGCCCCCCCCGCGGGCTGGCAGGGGGATGGGGAGCGTGCGCCCGTGGAAAAGGGTGCGCGGGGGGTATTTTGGGGCGCGCGCGTGCACACGCACGCAGCTTACAGGGAACGCTGGTCCTAGATTACAAAAAAACTATTTTAATTTGTAAGCTAAATTTCCAAGCTTACTTGCCATTTTTAAATTATATTCAGATCTCTATTTACCGTTGGGCAAATTATCAATAGCAGATATAAATTACGTTATTTTACCCTACCTTCTTTTTACGCAAAATGCATGCCATCAAAATGCATGCCTGTAGGCCAAAAAAAAATCTGTCATAATAAAAATTCCAGTCTTAGATTTTATTTTATATTTACTTTGCTTTGCTACAGCAAATAAGTTTGTTTCCCTTTTTGTAAATCAAAATCAACAGAAAGCAGTTTTATGAAAAATATTACGTATCTTTTTGTTGATGCAATAGTGTTAAATAAGCCTACTAATTTAAACAAGTTAGCATAAATATTGATGGGTTTTATCAACGGCAGAATGATACTGGATTTTACTCACCAGAGAATCATAACCTCTTCTCTGATTTCTCCATTTTTCTCATGCCTAATTTCTGTCTAATCTGAGACTCCCTGCTCCTCCCTATAAAATAATAAATTATGAATTAATTAAAGAGATGACAAATTCTCGATGTTTGGGGCATTCTGGGATGGATAACTGCAAAAAACCTTTCGGGCAGTGTGTTACACATGATCCTTATGGTCTCTCACTCACAGCCCTGGTCAATAGTCACACTGAAATCACTTTCAACCAAACATTGAGGCACAACCAGGTTTTGGAATACATGTAGACCCAGTAAATTTAAAATAACAGCCAAACCTTACTGGTTTACTATGTACATTTACTCTTTCTCTGTCACAGACACATGCATACACACAACATACACTCATACAACTGTGAAGTCCTCATGATGAGCTATAGCAGTGACGGGATGTATGACACAAATGGCACACAGGATGTATGACACAGGTGGCACACAGGATGTAAAAAACAGGTGGCACAAAGAGCCATATCTGAAGGCATGTGAGGCATTGTCTATGTCAGTTCCAGCTGATTTTGGGCCTTCTTTTTGGCTGTTTTCGCTCTCCTCAGGCTTCAGGAAATCCTCCTGAAGTCTGAGGATGGTGAAAAACTGACCAACCGGAAGTTCACTTGTGTGCGTCACCCCCAGCCTCCTTTTCATTGTCAGAGGTCTTCAGGAACTTCTTCGGCTTTAGACAGTTACAGCCAGGCCTCACACACCTCGGCTCATTTCTTTTGCAGCCAGCAACTTTCCTGAAGGTCTCTGCAGCAAATATCAGAGCTCCAGATCGATCTCGAGCTGTTATCAGCTAGAACGTCCTTCAGGAAAGACTTGCCAGCTACAGAAGAAATGGGCAGAGGTGTGTGAGGCCTGTTCGCAACTATCTGGTAAGTACCGTTTTCCCTATTATTATTATTATTATTATTATTATTGTTGTTGTTGTTGTTGTTGTTGTTGTTATTATTATTATTATTATTATTATTATTATTATTATTATTATTATTATTTGACTTGTATGCCGTCCCTCTCCGGGAACCCGGGGCGGCTCACAACATACAATGCAAACAGTAATAGTTAAAAATATAGCTAAATATAGCTAAATAATAAGCATCCCTTGATAATGAGTGCATGGCAATAAGGCCAAGTGCTTATTTCAGTGTTCAAAAAAAATATATGCCAGTCTTATTTTTAGGGAAACATGGTAGTAGGGCAGTTCCACTTCTGTTTCCTTTCCTAAACTTCTGGTTAGCCCGTTGGGCCTTTTTCTGCCATCCCCAGGCTTCAGGAGGCTTTCCTGAACCCAGGGGAGAGTGAAAAATAGCTCAACAGGAAGTCTGGAGGCTTCAGTGAGGCCTTTGTGCATGCGCAGGGGGCAGGATTGCGCGCATGTGCGGGGGCAACACGGTGGTTGTGTGCGTAGGGGAGAGGGTGTTGCATTGTGGGTGGCCTGCTACTGGAACTGTAAGGTGCTATGTTCTGGTAGCAATTTTAAGGATACGCACACAGCTGTGCATCCCTGATGTGCACCCGCATGAGATTTGGCTTCTGTGCATGCACAGCAAGCAAAATCTCAGGTGAATACGCTCACACAAGCAAGATTTTGGTGATTTTCTGCTTCTGCCCATGCGCAGAAGCAAACATATCAGTGAAAATCGCCAAAATCTCCCTCGTGCGTATATCGTCACACAAGATTTTGCTTGCTTCGTATGCACAGAAGCCAAATCTCTCACCAACGGGCGCATTCACGCATGCCACAGCCTCAGAGGGCGCACCAGTAGTGCCAAAGACAGCAGTCCTTTGCTGTGTGGGTACCTTTTTGAAACCCGAGCCAAAAAAGATTCATCATCACTGAGCTATAGAATACTTCAAAATCAACATGGCTTGACCCCAAATAATCACCTACATTTCATTTGTAGTATATTTTTCTTTACCAAACCCACTTTTCTGTTTGATTCAAGTACATTCCCACTAAAGCTTAGCACCAGTATAGAAACAATTTAATGCAGTGTAAATAGCACTTATTTGTTATCATTGACTTACTGGCAATTATACTCAGATTGAGGATGTGTGAATAGTTTTCCATTCAAATGAAGACACACAAAGAATTGATGACTGTTATTAAAATAAACCAGCAAACATTACAATCTAAATGTCTAGAACATCAATGTTAAGTTACATAATTATTTGGAATGTACTTTAAACAGCTACTTCCATTAGCAATATTCTAGAAGTCCAATCCGGAGGGAATGAATTTTGAAAATGTGTCTGGTAATGTTTCATTTAATGAACAAAATTGTTCAAGAAATGATATAATTCAAGATCTGGAGGGAGGTTATATTGTAGGCTGGAGGGGTTGAGGGGGAAGGAAACCTTAAATCCCAGAAATAAAATGAACATGAAAAATAAGGTAATAAGCTGTGCTAATACAAAGAGGGATAAAAATATTATCAGATTAATCATTATTGTAGCTAAAACAGAAGTATTTGCCTGTATGCGTTAAAACCTGTATTTGATGGGCCAATGCAATATTAAATTCTGGTTTAGGTTTTGAGTGAATATAGCAAGATTGGGGGTTTTAAGTATATTCTCTGAACTGAAACATTTAATTGTGGTGGTACAAAATCCAGGCAATCATAGCATCAAGTGATACAAAACTAGTACACAACCTTAACATTAATTTGGGTAAACAGGAACATGTGATTTTAATACAACTCACTCTGTATAACTCACTCTGGCAACCCAAAGTTAGTGGAACAAATCATTAAAAAAAATTGGATGAATATAGTGACATCAATTTCTCAGGTGTTTCTCTGAATTCAAGTCTAAAATCAATTATCAGGTATAAAATCCAGATTTGGGGAAAAGAAAATGGTATGACTCTATACTAAAAGGATTGGGAAAAAGGTCTTGAAAAATAATTGTGTACCACATTTCTCAACAACTGAAATATTTTATTAAAATTATTTTAAATGTTTTGAGATACATAATTATAAAAAATGCACATGAATAGTCAATGCAAATTGAATTTTTAGTCCTTTTTTTCCATAACGTCAACATTACTTTTGCTTTGCATATTTTTGGTATTTTCATCTTTGTCAGTGGAAGAAAAGTTTTCTGCTGTGCTGACTTCCAATAATATTTTTTCATGCTGTCCATTCAATTCATCTTCTATTATTGCCGGTAATTGATTGATGTTTTTGGTTTTACATTCAAGTTCCATTTCTTCTAGCACTTGCCCCGAAGTATCTATAGATGCTGCTTCTAACTGACCTTCTAAATTTTCTTCTTTCCTTTTTGCTTTGAATACCTCAAGTCCCATCATTCTCAGGTAATGCAATCTCTCATTCTTGGGCACAAAAGCACGAAGGGATGTCTTGCCAAGCCAACCACACAGCAAAAGAGAGCACTGATAGGTATCTTGTTTGCTACAAATAGAAAAAAGGATGGTGTTTTTTAGTCTGAAACTGTCTGAAACTTGATGCTTCAGTTTTGCTTTCTTTAAAGGATCCATTAGTAATTTTAAACAATACTACTGGCTTGTCTTTTCTACTATCCTAAAAATCAAGCTTCTTGAAAGCATTAATCCCTTTATGATTTCTATTCAGTTTTTATTCAAAGGATCTGTACATCCACACACACACACATTTGCATAAACACAGAAGTCATTTACCTTTGGTCCGGTTCATATTTCAAGACTATGCTCCCCATAGCTGAAACAAAGAGAGTGTAATGTTTTAAAACAACAGATTATTATAATACAAATGACATTAACCCTTAGCGAGCCAACCTATGACCCAGTTATTCTTCATACAGTTTGCTGAACACTACCATGATTTCTATCAAAGCAGATCTTGTTAGGAAATTATTAATATTCTTGAGCTGCTATGAAAAATGGGGTAGTGATCATCATCAGAGAGAGGAATCAAATCTTGAATCTCAAATAGCTACTGGTACTAGTTAGCAAGAATGCTCACTTACCCATTCCACTCAGTTGACTGCGTGATTCATTACTGAACCTGCTTAAGAATGGATTTTCTTCAGTTAACAAAATTTTAACATCTTCTATGTCAGCCTTAATAGTTCTGGCACTGATGAAAGGATGCAATGTATATATGCCCTGGAAGTGAAAGACATGGTTTTTAAAATGCAGCCATTTCTTTCAAAATTCAAAACAGAAATCTATTTTTAAGGAAAGATTTTCAGCATCTGGATGGAATATAATATTAAGAGATTGCAACTTTCAACACTTTCTGGCTGTGTAATACAATAGTATGAAACAAAATATACAGGCAATTAGTAGAATACATCAACCACACAGTCTTCTAACCACACAGTGTGAATTAAAACTTCCTAAAACTTGTTATTATTTTCATGTTACATTACATACACATATGCAGATACGCATAAATTCGCCTAGGCAAATACCAACAGCTCCTGTCAAGGGTTTTTTGTTTGTTTTTTTCAGAAGTGGTTTGGCACAGCTTTCTTCTTAGGGCTGAAAGACAGTGATAGCCTAAAGTATTTCTTTATGATAAAAGAAGTAATACTCTTCAGTACCGCTTAAACTTTAATCCTGGTCTAACACCTTAAACAGAGCACTTAATAAGCATTGTTAACAGAGAGATCAGTTCTACTACAAATCTATGTTAGATGTAACACCATAGCACAAAACTGTTAACGCTGAAATAAATTTCCTAAATAAAATGAAATAAATAAATAAAATAAAACTTCTCTTTAAAAGGAAATCTTATTATTATGAAGTTCGCCTGTTATTTACTCCAAGGTACTGCTCCAGGAAGCTGAAATATTATATTTTGATGGTTTCTAAGGTGATATAGTGCAATGGTTAAGGAGATTAACTAGCATTGTAATGACTACATTTTAGGTCTATTCACATAAGTTCCCTGAAGAACTTTCAGCCAGTCATTTTTTTCTCTGCCTAACTTACCCCGGAGGATTGTTGTTTTACATCCTTGACATGAATGAATGAACGAACATTGCCATTTTTAAACCTTTGTCTTAAGTCTATTCCATTTTTGCTTACAATTAAATGTTTTTGCCTCAACCATTAATTTATTATAAGATAACTTCAAAAAAAAGCACACACACACAAAAAAAACCCAACCTCAGCAGTTTGAAGCTGCTAAATAAAACTTCATCAGTAAACATGATAATATGTCTCTCAGGCCTAAAAATATTAAGAAGATTATGTTATTTATTTGTGACACTGTGAATGATTTCTACACTCATCTTGAATACTTTTAGGTTTTACTTTAAATTGTTGCCTTCCAAGGTTCTTTCGTATGTGAGAAAAAGAAAGTTATCTGCCAACTATCATGCGTTATGTTAGCCTAAGTCTCTTTAAAAGGGTGACGTACCAGTAATAATAATAATTAATAATTTATTAGATTTGTATGCCGCCCCTCTCTGAGTAGTTGGAGCGGCTCACAACAAGTAAATGCATCATATCCAAATCCAATATGAAAACATTTTTTAAAACCCTTATTAAAAAACAATCATACAACCCAAACACACCATACATAAATCAAGACAGCTAAGGAGATATCAATTCTTCCATGCCTGGCGACATAAGTGGGTTTCAAGAGTTTACGAAAGGCAAGGAGGGTGGGGGGCACTCCTAATCTCCGGGGGGGAGTTGATTCCAGAGGGCCGGGGCCACCACAGAGAAGGCTCTTCCCCTGGGTCCCGGCAGATGACATTTTTTTGTCGACGAGACCCAGAGAAGGCCAACTCTGTGGGATCTAATTGGTCGCTGGGATTCGTGCGGCAGCAGGCAGTCTCGGAGGTATTCTGCTCCAATGCCATGTAGGGCTTTATAGGTCATAACCAACACTTTGAATTGTGACCGGAAAGTGATCGGCAGCCAGTGCAGGCCGCGGAGTGTTGATGAAACATGGGCATACCTGGGAAAGCCCATGATTGCTCTCGCAGCCGCATTCTGCACGATCTGAAGTTTCCAAACACTTTTCAAAGGTAGCCCCATGTAGAGAGCATTGCAGTAGTCGAACCTCGAGGTGATGAGGGCATGAATGACTGTGAGCAATGACTCTCTGTCCAAATAGGGCCGCAACTGGTGCACCAGGCAAACGCCCCCCTCGCCACAGGTCAAAGGTGGTGCTCTAATGTAAGCTGTGGATTGAGGAGGGCGCCCAAGTTGAGGCCCCTCTCTGAGGGGGTCAGTAATTCCCCCCCACCCGGGTGATGGATGGACAGATGGAATTGTCCTTGGGAGGCAGAACCCACAGCCACTCCGTCTTATCAGGGTTGAGTTTGACAACAGCCTCCAGGCACCAACACATCACTTCCACTGCTTCACTGACTGGACATGGGGTAGAGATGTACAACTGGGTATCATCAGCGTACTGATGATACCTCACCCCATGCCCTTGGATGATGTCACCCAGCAGTTTCATGTAGATTTTAAATAGCAGGGGGGAGAGGACTGACCCCTGAGGCACCCCAAAAGGGAGAGACCTAGAGGTCAACCTCTGACCCCCCACTAACACCGACTGCAACCGACCGGAGAGGTAGGAGGAGAACCACTGGAGAACAGTGCCTCCCACTCGCAACCCCTCCAGCTGGCACAAAAGGATACCATGGTCGATGGTATTGAAAGCCGCTGAGAGATCAAGAAGCACCAGGACAGAGGACAAGCCTCTGTCCTGGGCCCACCAGAAATCATCCATCAGTGCGACCAAAGCAGTTTTCGTGCTGTAGCCGGGCCTGAACCCCGACTGCTGAGGGCCTAGATAATTGGCTTCTTCCAAGGACCGCTGGAGCTGGAGCAACACCACCTTCTCAACAACCTTCCCTATAAAGGGAAGGTTGGAGACTGGACAGTAGTTGTTGAGTACGGCTGGGTCCAGAGAAGGATTCTTGAAGAGGGGGCGCACGAGTGCCTCCTTGTAGGGAGCCAGGAAGCCCCCCCCCCCTCAGAGAAGTGTTGACAATCTCCTGTACCCAGCTCCGTGTCACCTCTTTACTGGCCAAAACCAGCCAAGAGGGACACGGATCCAGCAAACAGGTGGTGGAACTCACAGCTCCAATGGCCTTGTCCACTTCATCAGGTGTCACCAGGTCAAACTCCTCCCAGACAGATGGACAAGGATGGGCCCCAGTCACCTCGACTGACTCATTGTCAGCCGACACTGCAGTCCAATTAGAGTCAAGGTCCGTCCGGATCTGAGTGACTTTATCAGCGAAAAACGAGTTAAATTCCTTGGCACCATTCTGCAAGGGCTCCCCACCACCTGATTAAGAAGGGAGTGGGTCACCCTTAACAGAGCGGCTGGGCTGGATTCCACTGATGCAATCAAGGCGGCAGGATACACGCATCTTGCTGCCTTCAGCGCCACTTTGTAAATCTTAATATGAGCTCTTACAAGTGTTCGATCAGATTCAGCTTTACTTTTCATCCACCGCTTCTCTAGACGTCTCTTCTGGCATTTCAACACCTGGAGTTCCTCAGTAAACCAAGGAGCCCTCTGGAGTCTAGTGCCACAGAGAAGTCACAATGGCACAATCCGGTCAAGAGCCTCTGTCGCAGCCTTGTTCCAGGCCACGGCAAGAGACTCTGCCAAACTGTGTATAAGTGAATCTGGTAAAACCCCAAGCACCTTCTAAAAGCCCTCAGGGTCCATCAGGCGTCTGGGGCGGAACCACCTAGTCGGTTCCACTCCCTGCAGGGGAGGATTGGAGTCTCAAAGTCAAGCCGTAGTAGAAAATGGTCCATAATGGTCATGGAAAAGGGTCAGTAGAAAACAGTAACATAAGTAATAGTAAAAATATAATGTAATTAAGTGGATATAAAGGCATGTGAAGCTATAACACAGGACAAATCTAAATATTGCAAGTTGTTGCTGTTGTTTCCAGGATTAATTTATAAATATATAGTAATAATAATGTATTCATTCTTACCTCTTGTGCTAATCTGAAGGCACAGCCATCTCCATCATTATTGCGGCACCACACTTTAATTCCTGTATTAATAACCTATATGGGGTTTCAAAAATAGGATGTTTCAGCATAATTAAGCATTGCTCCAACTGCAAACAAAGCCTTCCAAAAGATATCAGGTTTGTATTTCCTTGCCAGTCACTTTGGGTATTTTCTATTATGTGTGAAAGAAGTTAAATACCTTCAAAATCATAAGGCTGGAAACAATGGCTGACTATTTTAAAGCCTTAATATGAGAAAAAGAACTATCTTTATAAGTGTTAAAAATTTAAAATAAATAACACACAGCAAAACAAACTTTTGATTATAAAATTTTAAATGAATTACCATATTTTTGGAGTATAAGATGCACCTTCTTCCTCCCTAAAAGAGGCTGATAATTTGGGTGTGTCTTATACTCTGAATATAGGCCCCCCACCCCCACCCCAACTAGCTGCTAATGTTCTTCCCATGTCTTACCTTGCAGGCTCTTTCATTGTTTATCTCTGTGAAGAATGTTTTCCAAGCCCTAAGTCTTTGCAGGGTTTTTTTCATTGCTCTAACATGCTCAGTTTCTTTCCAGCCCTAACCAGGTGCTAACGATGATCTGAGCTCTTACTGGCTTGCAAGCTCTTTTGTTGTTAATCTCCGTGAAGAATGTTTTCCAAACCCTGTCTTTGTACGTTTGTTTTTCCATTGCTTTACTTGCTCTGAATGTTTCTTTCCAGCCCTAATGAAGTACTAACAATGTTCCCAGCTCTTACTGGCTTGCAAGCTCTTTCATTGTTACTCTCTCTGAATAAAGTTTTAAAACCCTAACCAGGGGATAAAATAATGTGCTGAAGCTGACCAGACTAAGGATGCTAGCCAGATGAAGACCTGATAGGCAGATTCTTTTCCCTATTTTCGTCCCCAAAAACTAAGGTGCATTTTATACCCCAGTGCATCTTATACTCCAAAAAATACAGTAAGAGCTCAGAAAATGTTGAAATATTGCCTTTTGAAATAATATTTGAAATTAATTTTAACAAATAAATGCATTTTGGGGGTGTAAGAAAACAGTTTTTTATATCAGAGACATAACAAGATAAGCAACTTATAACAGCATTCAAAACATTTTTGAGGAACTGCATTGGGACTTTGAATAAATAGCAAAAATGATGTGTTTTCCTGGGAACAGATGAGTCCCAGAAGATATTAAAGTAAAAAAATGCAACAGTCTTTCTGAGAACATGGACAAAAATTTAAAGAAGAATTTGTCATTAGACAAAAAAAAAACACCCTGAATCAGTCTTTTAAAAATTAGCAAATAAAAATGATAATCCCAAAGAAAAACTAGAATAATTGTACACTAAAATCCAGAGAAATGGCATTGCTAGGAATAGAAAGATGTCTTATAATCCTGATAGTGAACAGTTTTTACCAGATGCTATTTATTTCTTCCTTGATAACTGTGCTCATTGGCAAGCCCAATTGGAAGTAAATTGCTGGGAGAAAACAGCATCTTCTTGAAGAGCCAATTACAACTTGAAGAGTAAAGAGAGATTTAGCAAACTGGCAAAAAGCTGTAATGGTACCACTGTTGGGGTCGTTTATTCTTACCCGGCATAAAATTCCTTCCTTTATATAATGTGAGCTTATACCTCTTTATATAAAATCTATCTGGGACTATTAACAGTAGAGTGGATGAAACTGTATTTCAAGATCAAAATTGTTGGTAACAAGGCAACTAATGGCACTGATTAATACAAATTAATCAATTCAATGACTGAAGTTATTATCACAATAAATATCAAAATTGTGGAAAATGTTAAATACCTAAAACATGCTACTTTAACTATTCCCAAACCAGAAATCAAAGCTGAGAGGAACTAAAAGGCGTCTATATGTGACAACATTTTAGTAACAACAAAACATCCTCCAAAGCAGTGATTTTCAACCTTTTTGGAGCCGTGGCACATTTTTTACATTTACGAAACCCTGGGGCACATTGAGCGGGGGGGGGGCTAAAAAAAGTTTGGACAAACAAATTCTCTCTCTTCCTCCCCTTCGCTCTATTTCTTTCTCCCTCCCTCTTTCTCTCCCTTCCTTCCTCTTTCTTTCTCTCTCTCTCCATCCCTCTTTCTTTCTCTTCCTTCCTTCCTCTCTTTTTTGCTCTCTTTCTCTCTCCCTCCCTACGTCCCTCTATGTCTTTCTCTCTCTCTCCTTCCCTCCCTCTTTCTCTCTCTCTCTTGCTTTCTTTCTCTCTCTCTTTTTCTCTCTCTCTCTTTCTCTCTCTTTCTTTCTCTTGTTCTTTCTCTCTCTCTTGCTTTCTTTCTCTCTAGTTCTTTTTCTCTCTCTCTTGCTCTTTCTCTCTCTTGCTTTCTTTCTCTTTCTCTCTTGCTTTCTCTCTCCTTCTCTCTTGCTTTCTCTCTCTCTTGCTTTCTTTCTCTCTGAGCTTCGCGGCACACCTGACCATGTCTCGCGGCACACTAGTGTGCCACGGCACACTGGTTGAAAAACACTGCTCCAAAGCATAAAAGACACAGCATCTGATTTAAAGGGGAAGTTTATTCCTATATTTGACACATTTCTTTAGTCTTCAAAATCATGACTATATGCCCAAAGTGCATGGAACAGTTACCTTCCCACTGAATTGGTACCTATTTACTTATTCTCATCTGCATGCTTTTGAACTGCTAGGCTGACAGGAGCTGGGCAGGAACGGGAGCTCACCCCATCACACAATACTCAGGTTTCAAACCCAAACTCAGTGTTGCAGCTGACAAGCTCAGTATCTTTAACTGCTGAGCCATCACACCTCCCAAAATCCCCAATGTAGCATATTTAGCATGCTAAATATGTGGCACTATTTGTGCTAATTCTGGCACAAAGCAAAATAATGAAATATGCATTCAAATACAGACTATCTCAATAGAGAAAGCTGTCTGAGATTCTATGCCATTTTACTGATAAAATAACATTTTATATACAGTGATCTCTCGGTTAGCGCGGGGTTACGTTCCAAGACCTCCCGCGCTAACCGATTTCCGCGTTATACTGGATGCGGAAGTAAAAACCACCATCTGCGCATGTGCGCCATTTTTTTCATGGCCGCACATGCGCAGATGGTGGAGTTTGCGTGTGGGCGGCGGGGAAGACCAAGGGAAGGTTCCTTCAGCCGCCCAACAGCTGATCTGCTCCGCAGCGCGGAAGCAGCGAGGAGCCGAAGATGGGGTAAAGGCAAAGGGGAAACCCCATCTTCGGCTCCTCGCTGCTGCCGCGCTGCGGAGCGGATCAGGTGTTGGGCGGCTGAAGGAACCTTCCCTTGGTCTTCCCGCCGCCCAGGCAAAGGGGAAACCCCAAGATCGCTTGCCGCTTGCCGTATTGCAGCTTGGAGCCTTGCTTCGCCTCCTTCGCTGCAATACGGCAAGCAGCAAGCGATCTTGGGGTTTCCCCTTTGCCTGGGCAGCGCTGGGGCCATGCGGAGCCGCTCATCTAGGGGGGCGTGGACCGGCAAGGTGCCCTCCGCTCTCTCTCTTTCTCTCCCTGTTACCGGTGTGGTATAAGAGAGAGAAAGAAAGAGAAAGGAGGGCGACTTGCCAGTCCACGCCCCCCTGGATGAGCGGCCCCGCATGGCCCCAGCGCCGGACTCCGCCGTTGCCTCCGCCTCTGCAGCTGAGAGGCCACGTCCACCCCCTCCTCGGTGTCCCCGGCACCCAGCGTCCCCACGCCGCCTCCACCTCCCGGTAATGCGCCCGACCTCTGCCTCTCTCTTTCTCTCTCATATACCACGCCGGCAACAGGGAGAGAAAGAGAGAGAGAACTAGCGTGGACTTATTTTTTATTTTTTAATATTTTATTTTTTTAATTAATATTTTTTGAAAAACCGCGTTGCAGCGTTTCGCGCTAATCGAGACCGTGCTAATCGAGGGATCACTGTAAATCACATTAAATTCTACTTATTTATAACCTACTCCAAACTCAAACAACTGGATAACATACAAGAGTAAACAAAAATAAATATGCAACAATAAATAACTAAATACAAATCAATATCGAAATAAAAAATAACATAAAAGGAAGGCTAAGGTAAGTGCCCACATTCAGTCAGCTGGGACTGATAAAGTTAGAATAAAACAAATTTAACTTGATCATGAAATTCCAGCCAGATGGGGTTACACACACTTCTCTGGAGAGTTGAGCGTGCAGAGAAAGAAGATAAGACATTCTCTGTGGTCATTAATAAGCAACTCAACCCTAAAAAATATAAAGATACCTGCAGGTACACATACAAAAACTGTATGAGTGGCGTACAGAATAAATTGTCAGGGCATGCCTAGTTTTGGAAAAAAAACTTTCTACACAACTGCACTAAAATTGATAGGAAAAGTGCATCTTCGGAATTAAGTTGTAACAAAAGACAGCAATTTTCAAGAGAAGATTTTCAACTCCTTTTAATAGCATTTTGAATAAGGATTTTTACTGAAAACATAAATACAAATCAAACCTTTAGCTTTTCACTGTTGTTCAACAGTACATCCTGTATCTCCTTGGAAACCATATACACCTGTCTTTTCTTTCCTTCTTGAGTACGCGTTAACAAATTCATCTTAGGGAATGAAGGATCCAGTGCGTAAAAGTTCCTGAAAATAGTTACAAGTATTAAATACAATTATCCTATTGCAATTTTACATAACATGGAAAATTCTGGTTCCGCCCCTCCCAGAAAATATTTTAATGGAACTTGCTCACTTCTAATTGAATAAGTAAATGCAGTATATTTAAAATAAGCTTTAAAATGAGGAGTATTATCCCTGTCAGTCATCGAAGAGTTGGTCATAAAGGCAGTGCTAGGCTCCACCCACCTGCCCAGACGCCATTTGGGTTATTTTACCCTCTATGTATGCACAAAACGCTCTGCGCATGTGCAGAAGGTAAAAGAACTCAAATGGTGGCATCTGGGCAAGTGGGCAGAGCCTTGCATTGCCTTCGCGACTGGCTCTCCAACGATCCACAGGCCTAAGTGAACCAGGGACATTTCACCCCTGCCTAAAATACGTTCTACTTTATTGGGATTCATTTTCTTTCTTTTCAAAATCACATGATTTGGTTTCAGTGAACATGAAATATAGCATCCTATTACATGAAACAAACATGTAACAACAAACTGGAGGTGATGGAAGATTACAATACAGTGTAAAAATATGGGGACTAAATCATCATGAAAGCTGCATAACAGGTGTTGCAGTTTAATATACAGTGGTACCTCAAGATACGAACCCCTCGTCTTACGAACAACCCGAGATACGAACCCGGGGTTCAGAAAATTTTTGCCTCTTCTTACGAACTTTTTTTGTCTTACCAACGCCAAACCCGAACTTCCGGGTTGGCGTTCGGGAGGCTGATGGGAAGCCCCGCAGCCCAGCTGTCACCTTTTAAAACAGCCGGGGGGCTTCCCAGCAGCCTCCCGGAAGCCGAAGCCGGAAGTTCGGGTTTGGCGTTCGGCTTCGGGAGGCTGCTAGGAAGCCCCCCGGCTGTTTTAAAGGTGACAGCCGGGCGGCGGGGCTTCTCGGCGGCAGGTTCGTAAGATTGAAAACGTTCGGGAGGCCGCTTTGGTTTTTTGGCTGGGAGGGAGGGCAGGAGGTCCGGCGCTGGGGGAGGGAGTCAGGAAGGTCCTCCTGCTCCCCCCTCCCAGTGAAAAACACAAAGACGGTCTGCCGCCGGAGCCCCCTTTGTATTTTTGGCTGGGTGGGGGGAAGCAGGAGGCGCAGGATCGGGCCGGCGGCGGGCACGGGAAAAGGCAGCAGGTCTGGGACACCCCCACCCCAGCACTTTGAATCCCGCCGCTTCTGCTGGATACGGGCGATGGGCGGGGCGAGCTGCCACAGCCCCTGGCTTCCGCGCCGCTCGTCCCACCCACCGCCCGTATCCAGCAGAAGCTGCTGGATTCAAAGTGCTGGGGTGGGGGCCTGTCGGGACAACCCCCATCCCAGCACTTTGAATCCCGCCGCTTCTGCTGGATACGGGCGGTGGGCGGGGCGAGCTGCCACAGCCCCTGGCTTCCGCGCCGCCCGTCCCACCCACCGCCCGTATTCAGCAGAAGCTGCTGGATTCAAAGTGCTGGGGTGGGGGACTGTCGGGACACCCCCCATC
The DNA here is from genome assembly GCF_031021105.1 of Erythrolamprus reginae. Lineage (NCBI taxonomy): Eukaryota > Metazoa > Chordata > Lepidosauria > Squamata > Dipsadidae > Erythrolamprus > Erythrolamprus reginae. The sequence goes on along the minus strand of NC_091952.1, from coordinate 150,387,717 downwards.
TCAGCACTTTGAATCCTGCCGCTTCTGCTGGATACGGGCGGTGGGCGGGGCGAGCTGCCACAGCCCCTGGCTTCCGCGCCGCCCGTCCCACCCACCGCCCGTATTCAGCAGAAGCTGCTGGATTCAAAGTGCTGGGGTGGGGGACTGTCGGGACACCCCCCATCTCAGCACTTTGAATCCCGCCGCTTCTGCTAGATACGGGCAGTGGGCGGGGCGAGCTGCCACAGCCCCTGGCTTCCGCGCCGCCCGTCTTCAGCAGAAGCTGCTGGATTCAAAGTGCTGGAGTGGGGGACTGTCGGGACACCCCCCATCTCAGCACTTTGAATCCTGCCGCTTCTGCTGGATACGGGCGGTGGGCGGGGCGAGCTGCCACAGCCCCTGGCTTCCGCGCCGCCTGTCCCACCCACCGCCCGTCTTCAGCAGAAGCTGCTGGATTCAAAGTGCTGGGGTGGGGGACTGTCGGGACACCCCCCCATCTCAGCACTTTTAATCCTGCCGCTTCTGCTGGATACGGGCGGTGGGCGGGGCGAGCTGCCACAGCCCCTGGCTTCCGCGCCGCCCGTCTTCAGCAGAAGCTGCTGGATTCAAAGTGCTGGGATGGGGACTGTCGGGACACCCCCCATCCCAGCACTTTGAATCCTGCCGCTTCTGCTGGATACGGGCGGTGGGCGGGGCGAGCTGCCACAGCCCCTGGCTTCCGCGCCGCTCGTCCCACCCACCGCCCGTATCCAGCAGAAGCTGCTGGATTCAAAGTGCTGGGGTGGGGGACTGTCGGGACACCCCCCCCATCTCAGCACTTTTAATCCTGCCGCTTCTGCTGGATACGGGCGGTGGGCGGGGCGAGCTGCCACAGCCCCTGGCTTCCGCGCCGCCCGTCTTCAGCAGAAGCTGCTGGATTCAAAGTGCTGGGATGGGGACTGTCGGGACACCCCCCATCCCAGCACTTTGAATCCTGCCGCTTCTGCTGGATACGGGCGGTGGGCGGGGCGAGCTGCCACAGCCCCTGGCTTCCGCGCCGCTCGTCCCACCCACCGCCCGTATCCAGCAGAAGCGGCGGGATTCAAAGTGCTGGGGTGGGGGCTGTCGGGACAAGCCGCGCACAAAGGCCGAGGCAAGGCTGAGCAGGAGGAGAAGCCAACCAGCGAGGCGGTGGGCTGGGAGCCGCAGGCGAAAGGAGCTCGGGCATCGGAGCGCGGCGCCAGGCATTGTTCTCCGGACTCCGCCCGCTCAGCCCCGCGGCGGCCCTTTCCCTCTCCAGTCTGCGGGCGGGGTCCGGAGAACAATGCCCGAGCTCCTTTCGCCTGCGGCTCCCAGCCCACCACCTCGCTGGTTGGCTTCTCCTCCTGCTCAGCCTTGCCTCGGCCTTTGTGCGCGGCTTGTCCCGACAGGCCCCCACCCCAGCACTTTGAATCCAGCAGCTTCTGCTGAAGACGGGCGGCGCGGAAGCCAGGGGCTGTGGCAGCTCGCCCCGCCCACCGCCCGTATCCAGCAGAAGCGGCAGGATTCAAAGTGCTGGGATGGGGGGTGTCCCGACAGTCCCCCACCCCAGCACTTTGAATCCAGCAGCTTCTGCTGAAGACGGGCGGCGCGGAAGCCAGGGGCTATGGCAGCTCGCCCCGCCCACCGCCCGTATCCAGCAGAAGCGGCAGGATTCAAAGTGCTGAGATGGGGGGTTTCCCGACATGGCGGGCAGAAGATCGCTCTTGCCCGGCTTCCCCGCGAGGCAGCAGGTCAGCATCCTGGGCGGGCTAGCGGCGGGGAAGCCGGCGGCTGTGGCAGCTGCTCCCCCCCCCCCCCCCGCTGTTTTAAAAGGTGACAGCCAGGCGGCAGCATTTTTTTGGGGTTTTTTTTTTTGTTGTTGCACGGATTAATAGACTTTACATTGTTTCCTATGGGAAACAATGTTTCGTCTTACGAACCTTTCGTCTTACGAACCTCCTTCTTGCACCAATTAAGTTCGTATCATGAGGTATTACTGTACATGGAATGCATACTAGAAAAAGGCTATTTTTGCCGACTAGATTTGTCCAAATAGAAGCTCTTATCTGATACATATTCTCCATGCCTTTTTTCAGAACAACCAATGCTTTTTTATTACCAGAAAGGCATCACTGGATACAGAGCTATGATTTTAAAAATCCTTTCAGAAATATTGATTTAGATGTTTAAAACTTTGTATCATCCCTTTGGATTAAAAGCACAAATTGTGCATTTTTAAAATATTGATTTATGGCATTTCATCTGTATATTTGCATATACTTCAATACAAACAAAGATTCATTGTTAGCTTGTTTATATATTGCAAACCCAACTATCTTGTACATAATAGTAACAGGTTTGATTGGTCCAACATCATCCAATTAACACATTTCATATAGAAATATGTTATGTTCCATTCCACTTTATTTTCTTCAATATGTTAAATGACATTCATAAGCTGTAGAATTTAGTAAGCAAGTCATTATACAGAAAATAAGAATACATCTTACTGAATAGGAGGAAACAAAGGATCATCTTCAGGAAGAAAAACAAATGGATCTTCTTTGTATCCAAAAAGCTTCATTTTTTTAGATGGTGGTGGTCTGCAACAAAAATAGAAATGTCCATAGCTAACCATTTTCTGGTATTGTTAAATAACTTACTTCCCCCATCTCTGCAATTTCCAAACATTATCACTTATTTCAATCAATAACGGATAGTCCGTATACTCCACAGTAAACATAGATGGAAAAGCCTTAGTATATTGAAGTCGCTTGATTCAACAGGTTTAATTGTAACATTTTTTGTTATTATTGCTATTCAGAGTGGTAACTGCCAGTAATAGTGTTGGGCGAACCGAACCCGCACAATTCGGGTCCGTACCGAATTTTGTGGTGTTCGGTATGCCGAACCCGAACCCGATTTTTTAAAAAAATTAGTGCTTCGGTTTGGCGTGCATGCCGAACACCACGAAAGCCACCGTTCAGCTGTCCTCTGCTGAGAAGAGGAGGAGCTTGGCGCTGGTGGCGGCGGAGGAAGGCGAACACCGGGGAGCTGTCAGCCGGTCGGGAAGCATAAAAGGAGCTGGGGAATCCCTCCCACGAAGAGATTCCGGGGGCGGAGCTTTAACGTCACGTATACCGGCAGGTTGCTAAGGACGCCAAGGTGATTACTTCCTGGATTCCATGGAATCCAGGAAGTGAGCACCTTGTCGTCCTTAGCAACCTGCCGGTATACGTGACGTCAAAGCTCCGCCCCCGGAATCTCTCCGTGGGAGGGATTCCCCAGCTCCTTCAAAGGAAGGTCTTTTCCTGTAAACTTTTTTTTTTTTTACGAAAAAGGACGCCGCAGCGGCGCTGCAAGCAAAGGGAGGTCTTTTCACGTAAACCTTTTTTTTAATGTGAAAAGACCTCCCTTTGCTTGCGACGCCACTGCGGCGTCCTTTTTTGTAAAAATAAAAATAAATAAAAATTAAAAATCCGTTAAAATAAAAAACGATGGGATTCTGGGGGCAGCGCTCTGGTGCCACGGACCGTTCAGGTTCGTCCGAACTTTGCGTGAAGTTCATCCGAACTTGCCAAACCCGAACACCGTTGGGTTCACCCACCACTAGTCAGTAATATATAGTTTCAACAGCATAAGTACATATTTTTCATGGTCAGCGGTCTATTACCATGGAAATTCCTAGGAAATGCAGAACAAAACAGCCTTTTAACATTGAGATTGGTTAATATTGCTACACATTTTTCTATAATAACATAGCTTTCACATAACACTGAATATTTAAATACATTACACAAGATCTGTTTATTCAATTTGTGTGAGTCACTTCATCCAAAGTTCTCTGAATTATATGGTCAGCTATGTATTTTCCAAGAGTACAATACAACAGATTATTTGCAGAAATTGAAAGATATATATTTAAGTCTCATGAATATTTTTAGTAGAAGGCAGTAAAGATTGTCTGAACAAAGAGACTTATAGATGGTCCTTGTAGTTGCAATCTTTGCAGCATTCCTAGTCACATGATCACAATTTGGAGGCTTGACAACCTACTTGCAATTACAACAGATACATCCTGCAGTCATGTGATGGCTATTAGCGGTTTCTGACATGCAAAGTAAATACGAAATTGTCGAAAATGGCAATTAGATTGTCGAAAATGGCAATTAGATTGTCGAAAATGGCAATCACATAACATCATACCTACCAACTGTGTGGGATTTGCTTAACAACAGTAACTAGATCTGCTCTTATGAGTCACTGCAGTCACATGACATCACATTTTACAACTGATTCTACCAGCAATGGAGTTGCCAATCCTAATAAGCAACAGCACTAACACTTAAGACTTATATACTGCTTCATGGTGCTTTACAGCCCTCTATAACGGTTTACAGAAAGCATTTTGCCCCCAACAATCTGGGTCCTCATTTTACCTCGGAAGGATAGAAGTTTGAGTCAACCTTGAGCAGGTAAGAATCGAATTGCCGAACTGCTGACAGCTGGTAGAAGTAGCTTGTAGTACTGCATTCTAACCATGGCTCTTTAACAATTACCATTGTTAAACGTAGACTATCTGTACTGAAACGTTCTCAGGATTCCATTTCTATGCCCGACCAATTTTTACATAGGATGTATGTTTAATACGGTAGCATGTATAATACTGATACAATAAATAATAATATAATAACTGATTATTATAAATATAAATATAAGCAAACTGTTGACTTGTTTGGTATGTGGTTTAATGTTTGGAGATTCAGAGAACTTCACCTTTACTTTATGGCATGGAATAGCTAGTGGTGGATGGTTGCCAGGGTAATTGAAGAAAAGGGTTTTAGAATGAATAATATGACTTTCTTATTTGCTCTTGTTCTGCATTATTTTGGAATGGGCAAGAGACTAACAAATAAAGAATCAGCCAGAAAATGGTTCAGACACCCAGTAAAACAAATCATGATTCAATATAGTAAGTAAAGTAAATCATTCCAATTATTACAATATTGTACCCACTTCTCACAATTTTAATGCCATTATTCTAAGGAGTATGGCATGTATTGCACCATCAAGGGAATTTAAAATATGCTTCATTTTCTTAGGAGAAAACCACATTCTTTTCAATAGGCTAGACATTAAGAACATATCAATAATTCTATGAGATCTATTGTGATATCAGAGTTTTTCTTAGAAGTTTCAGATATCCAACAATTTTCCTACTTGGAAGGGTATCAAGCACACTTCTGTTAATAACAACAGCTTTGGTTTCTAATTTCTTACCCACAAACTCCATCCTTCTTGTTCTCCACACTCCCAGTTACTGATGTCTCTCCATCTTTTGCATCTTGCATTATAGGAGCTTCACTTTCTAAAGGATCCTGTTCTGCATGTACAGGCATTAAATCTCCAGTCTTCTGAGGCAGCTTATTCTGAACCTGTTTCAAAAACAATGTTTTAGTTCCAGAAAAATAATCTCTATTTGCTGTCTCCAAAATCCATTGGAAAATTGATACAACTTTAGAGAGGGTAAAAATAAATGGATTCATAAATGCTATTAAAAAAATCAGAAACTACTTTTTTTTGCGTTATTTCTTTTTCACTTTATTACTTTCCCTATTAATAATAGTAATAATTTATTAGATTTGTATGCCGCCCCTCTCCAAGGACTCTTATTCTTATTACCCAGATCTATTCTTATTTTCAGTTCAACATTTATATTGCTTTTATTTATTTACATTGTTTCTATTGAAAACATAAGACAAAAACTATCCTATGCTATGGAAGGATTTAATAAATCAAACCAGCATCTTGAATTGGACTTGAAAACAAATTGGTAGCCAATGCAGCTTACAATGTGCTATTGTAGGCATGCACATTACTGTCCATGCTGCTGCACTCTGTACAGGTGAAGCTTTCAGAGACTTTTCAAGGGCTGCCTCCAGAGGTGGGCTGCTAAGGTGGAACGATGACGTGTGCTCGCCTCTGTGGTTCTGAGTGCTAGCGGAGTCCAGTGCAATTATGCTACTGCACCTGTGCAGGTAGCAAAATTGCACGCAGAGACGCAGGTGCACCCATGTTTTTTGCTTCTGTGCATCAGTAGCATAATTGTGCTGGACTCCGCTAGCACTCAGAGCCAAGCACACGTCACTGTTCCACCTTAGCAGCCCACCTCTGGCTGCCTCATGTAGAGCACACTGCAACAGTCTAATCTGAAGAAAACTGAGACATGTGTGATTATAAGAAGGAGCTGCTGATCCAGGAATGGGGCCACATTCTTGCATTCTGTTGTTTCTTATGCCCAAATCAATTTGAGTTGAGCAAAGATTCAGTCAACACACCAAAGTCGGTGACAAAGATTTGTGATTTCTGATCTATATTTTTACATGTGATCTGAAGACAAATTATTCATACATCTACAAAAGGCTATAAATTTCTGAAACAGGGCTTTATATTTGTTTCCTTTTTCTACTGTACACATCAAGGGCACCTCTGCCAACTACTGTTAGGAAGAGTGCTTCTGTTTGGTTTCCTCTTTATGGCATCCAGTTGCTCTAAAGCACAGAAGGAATGCTTTATTGAAAGGGCTGCCTTTGGCCTTCCGCAGTGCCAGTTATGCTTCTGTTGTGATGGAAGCTTCAAAGCAGCCTTTCTTTATCTGCAGCTGTCACCAGTCAGCTAACACCAAAGAGGGCATATTCTCTAAGGCAGTGTTTTTCAACCAGTGTGCCGTGGCACACTAGTGTGCCGCGAGACATGGTCAGGTGTGCCGCGAAGCTCAGAGAGAGAAAGAAAACAAGACAGAGAGAGAGAGAAAGCAAGAGAGAGAGCAAGAAAGAGCAAGAGAGAGAGAAAGAAAGAGAGAGAAAGAAAGCAAGAAAGAGAACAAGAGAGAGAGAGAGAAAGAAAGAAAGAAAGAAAGAAAGAAAGAGAGAGAGCAAGAGAGAGAGAGAAAGAAGGAGAGAAGGTGGGAGAGAGAAAGACTGAGGTATGGAGGGAGAGAGAAAGAGAGCAAAAAAGAAGAAAGGAAGAGAGAAAGAAAGAGGGATGGAGAGAGAGAGAAAAAAGAGAAAGGGAGAGAAAGAGGGAGGGAGAGGGAAATAGAGTCAAAGGGAAGAAGAGAGAGAGAGAGAATTTTTTTGTCCAAACTTTTTTTAGCCGCCCACCCCCTCAATGTACCCTATGGTTTTGTAAATGTAAAAAATGTGCCGCGGCTCAAAAAAGGTTGAAAATCACTGCTCTAAGGGTAGCTCAGTACTACTGCAATTGATTTGTGGTTTGACTATGCAGTAACATTCAGATGTGCTTCTTTTAATAAGCTAACAGGAGAGTTTTAGGGGTGTTTTGGTCCATATCTGGGTCTCCAGCATATCATGACTACTGCACAGAAATGCAGACTCACTTCTAACACTGTTGTTCATTTATGAAGAGCCACTATCAGAAGAAAAGACCTGACTGTATTTATTAAGATCAGCTTAAACTCAACTCTGACCTGGAACAAGAAAGTACTTGGCATACAGCTTTTGCAGTATTTGTGAAGATCAAACCATTTCCTCCCCCTAACATAGGTATGCTTCTACTTTTGACATATATATATACTATATATATACTAAAGACATCTCTTTATACTAAACAATCATTTAATTATGGTGAAATGTAAGCAAAACAAGTACTGTACAAGAAATCCTTCCAAGCAATATAATAATGATTGTTGATAAGACAATAATCAACACTGTTATCATGAACATACATTGGAGCCCTCAATTGTCTGGGTATTATTATTTCAAACTTGACCATTTCCATTTCCTTGTTAATTTACTGTTTTACATTGCAACTTCAACCTTTCCCCAAATCCCATTTTTTCCCCTAAAATTGACAACTATCTAATGAAATGAACTGAGATCTGCAAAAGTGTAGGACATACAGTGGTCCCTCGGTACTTGACCACAATTCGTTCCAGAAGTGTGGTCGAGAACCGATTTGGTCGAGTACCGAATTTATTTATCCCATAGGAAATAATGGAAATGGATTTAATTGGTTCCCAGCCCCTGTTAACTCGCTGGGAACCAATTAAATCTATTTTCTTTATTTCCAATGGGATAAATAAATTCGGTACTCCAAGCTCCTTCCCGGCGGCTGCAACAGCGGCGGCTTCCCTTCGAGGAGCAACAGCACCAGGAACGTCACGTAATGAAGGGAAGCTGCTGGAGCGTGGCAACTGCTGAGATGGCTCCAGCAGCTTCCCTTCATCATGTGACGTTCCCGGCGCCGTTCGAAGGGAAGCCGCAGCCGTTGCCGCCGCCTGGAAGGAGAAAGTTTTTGCAGCTGCTTACAGGTAATAAGAGGAAGCATTGAGGAAAGGAGCCCCCTGAAGCTGCCGGGATTGCAGCAGCCCCCACCCTTCCTGCAGCTTGGAGCTCTTATAGAGCTCCTCAGCCCCCTGAAGCTGCCGGGATTGAAGCAGCCCCCACCCTTCCTGCAGCTTGGAGCTCTTATAGAGATCCTCAGCCCCCTGAAGCTGCCGGGATTGCAGCAGCCCCCATCCTTCCTACAGCTTGGAGCTCTTATAGAGCTCCTCAGCCCCCTGAAGCTGCCGGGATTGCAGCAGCCCCCATCCTTCCTGCAGCTTGGAGCTCTTATAGAGCTCCTCAGCCCCCTGAAGCTGCTGGGATTGCAGCAGCCCCCGGCGATAACATTTCGGATAATGAACAAAATTTTCTCTGGCTGTTCGGTATCCAAATTTTTGTTCAGATTCCGAAGCAAATTTTTGCCGAAAATTTTGTTCGTTATCCGAAATGTACGAGAACCAAAGCGTTTGAGTACCGAGGTACCACTGTAATTAACCCCTGAGCCAAAAAGTTGCCAAAGGTTTCTTTGCTCTTTTGCTGCAACACTAGCAAAAAACAAAAAACAAAAAAAATCCTTATTATTATTATTGTTTAGTATAATAGCACTTATAGATAAAACATCACATGTATATTACAATAAAGAGAAAGAGTGTAAACCAGGGATGCCCTCATGAAAAAAAATACTCTACATAGGGCAATGATTTTTCTGCATGAAAAAGAAAAACAATGTGAAGTACTAATTTCTTTTCTGGAAAGAGAATCCCCGTTTTTAAAATCCCTGTTGCTTGTATAATGCCTGGCTAGACAAGGGAATCATACTTAGTTCTGGATTAAATCTGTCAACGTTTGCTTAAATATATTATCTATGGACTCAGAATTTCAAATAAATTTATTTGAGGTGAATTTTCCATAGATAGTTTCTCATCTCTCCCCATCACAAACTTCAATATTCAGCTGTGGTGCAGTTTCCAAAGCAGTTTCTTTTAAAGCATGCTATTTGAAATTCATAATTATTTCATGGTATTTCTAAACTTTGATTCTTTTAAAACATACTAGAAAATGTTTTTAACAATACTAAACATTACCTTGGGCTGACGTTTGTTCCATGGCATAGGGGATTTTTTAATTAGTACAGCAATGAAGAAACCTCCAGTATTCTGGTGATGTGGTAAAATTCTAAAACTAGATAAACAACATGGATTTTGTATCAATAGGTATATTCTTGAGCTCTACTTAAATCTGCAATCAGAAAATGCTTTTTAAAAAACATCTTTAGTTAAACATTATCAAATTTTTGCATGATTTTGTACAACCAATTTTCTTGCTTTAGTTATGTATTTTATTAAAGAGGACTCAAGATCTGAAACTTAGTAATTACAGCTGACCTGTGGGGTCTCCCATCCCAGAACAACTTCATTCAGTAAGCATGGACCTTGTATTTCCTTGGAATAGCACAACCTAGATTTCAAGGGCTCTATGAGTGCTGATAAAATAATTAAACATCTCTCACCTACACTAAACTGAGGAAGGACCTTTGGGTATGCCATAATGAATTACCATCAATTCTACTGAGGTAATACCTCAAAATTTCCTGATCTAAATGAGTTTTGGTGAAGGAGGATGGGAAGTAAGTGTTCCTGATAGTGCAGAACTTCATTACACACTTAAAATGTATCTCTGTAGCTTAATTTTTTTAATTGTACACATCTCCCACTTGGATACATACTTGGCAACATTAAAATTAACTTGAATTCAACACCATGTTACAATTTTTTTTTTCGTGTGTATGTGTGTGTATAAATTTTTTATTGTTTTTCACACCTTACAGAGATTCCAATTTACATACCTCAAATTAAAATATAATACAATACAATATCAAATGCCAAATTCTTAGTCAAATTAATCAATTTTTTCTAATTATTTATCCAATTTATTCTGGTATATATCATTCATCCTGTGCTACCTCCTTTCCAAATACTATCATCCGGATTTTAGATATTGTTCTTCTTTCATTTGTATTTAAAGTGCTATAGCTATCTAAATTTCTCTTGGCTATTTGCTATTTTTCATAACTGTGCCATCGTGCTTCAGTCCCTTTCTAGAGTTCTTAGTAAACAGATTCCTACTTTCATTTGAAAAACCCTCATTTTATCGTAGCTGCCCCTTACAATAGAAATATTCATATCGTATCTTAATCTATACATAGGAGATAGGGTTGTTGTTAGAGATTTTAAAATGTATTTCATACTCAATTCATTTCTTTCACTTCTTTCATTATACAGTATCAGTATATCGTTTCTACTTTACTGTACTCTTGTACCATCTTACAAATATGATGACGACTTTACATACCAGCGCTCCAAATGTAATGCTTTAAGTTTTTGTTCATCTTTTAAAGGGAACATTGTGGGGCGTATCTGTGTATGCCTGCTAGAAGGGACTTCTTTCCAGTCTTCAAACCAATTACCATCTTTGGTCATTACCTAGGTGGGGAAAAACAATGTCTTTCAAGTCTAACTATTAATATGCTCATAAAATTTAATGCTGAAATATACAAGTGACAATCCTATCATCAATAAATTATAGAGATATTGGTTGCCTTGTAATATGGTTAAATTGGTCTGGGAAAAGATATCTTGAAAAAATATACCCTCTTGGTGATATTATTGTTAAAAGATCTCCAGACAAGAGGTGCTTCCTACTCCCTTTTCCCACCATAGTATTTATATAAATGACCAAGGCCATTTCCTGACCCCACTCCTTTTTGGGAGGCAGTTTACAAATTTTTAAATTTGGTTCCCACCTGTATCATTTTCACAAATATCTCAAGGCAAGCATGGCAAGCTTATCCAACACATGAGCCTCAGTGGCACAGTAGTTAGAGTGCAGTGTTGCAGGCTACTCCTGCTGACTATCGGCTACCTGTAATTTGGCAGTTTAAATCCCACCAGTCTCAAGGTTGACTCAGCCTTCCATCTTTCCATGGTGGTAAAAAGAGGACCCAGATTGTTGGGGGCAATATGCTGACTGTAAACTGCTGACAGAGAGTTGTAAAGCACTATAAAGTGATATGTAAGTCTAAGTGCTATCTTCCTCCTCTTATTTTCCTCACATCAACCCTGTGAGGTAAGTTGGGATGAGAGGGAATGACTGGCCCAAGGTCACCCAGCTGGCTTTCATGAATAAAGCAGGACTTGAACTCATAATGTCCCGCTTTTTTAGTCTGCTGCCTTATTCACTAGACCAAGCTGCTCTAAGCAAAAGCATAAATACATCACTGTTTACAGCATGTTTAAGTGACAAAGAAACCTCAGTGAAACTTGAAAAGGGCAATCCATACCAATGTATTTACTTTTGGAAATTTAATTTGTTCCTATCTGATTTGAATTCCTAAATACAATACATATTTTAATAAAATTACCTTCCATTTTGTAATGCCTGGCAACCTTTTCAACCCTGGTAATTCAGAAGAGACATCAGCAAGTTCTAAGGCACCTTCAAAAAACAAAAAACAAATCAACATTATATGCATTTTACTGGAAAAGTCATTTGAACTTTTATTACATTTTACATATTACATTTTAATACATGGATTGAGGTTAGGATTAGCCATAATCCTACCAGTTGGTTAATTCAAGACAGAGTTGCTTATAAGAGCTCCCAAAAGCATATTTTGTGTCTGTTAAATTTGCAAGTAAATTTAAAAATAATTATGCCCTGGTAGCCATTATATTAAAGTTCTGATCATGATTATGGTTGCACTATATTAAGAACTTAAAAGTCATTCAATCAATTTTTTTAAAAAAAAATATGCGTCCACCATTCTCATTTTTATGCTTTAGTATAGTTAGCTGCATCCCCTTTGGGGCGCAATTAAGATTCTGTTGACCCAATTCTGCCAGAAGCTTCCCTTCTCCACTTCACCGTGCTAAACAGGCATGGTTCTTTTTTTCCTTTTTTTGGATGTACTCAATATCATTATATGAACAGTGAGGTATATGGTATCATTCATTTAAATACAAATAATAACAATAATAATAATAATAGTAATATTAATCATATTTATTACATTAATAATACTTATGTAATTGTGGTTCTATTATACATTTGTAGTAGAGTGGATCCTTCATTGTTTAGTTTTTCAGTGCTTTGTGCACCATTCTAATAACAATCACAATATTATTTAAACATACTGTACATACCATCTTTCAATATCTAATCTTTACATCTAGCTATTAATTTTACTATATGATATAAAAATATGTATAATATTCCCCCTTATTTCTGTTTCTATTCTAGCTCTCAATAAAGCCAATCTTATATTAAACAGCTTTCCCTTTCTAACCATTATCTCTTGTTTGCTTTAGTATTTCTTATTCACTTTTTGACTTGCCTCCCAAACTCTTCCCTTGGATGTTTGTCTCTATCTACATCTTTTCTATTTAACCCAAATATTTTATCCATCTCTACTCTCTTTTGCTGCCGTACCTCCAGAATAACAATTAGTAGAGGCACTAATGTTCTGTAAAAGTCATACTTTCTTGTGCAAAGACGAAGGGTGATGACTCTGCACCAATATGCTGTTAAATACTAAATAAATAAATAAATAAATCCACAGCTGTAATTGTCAACAATTTTAACTATTCCTGTAGGTATGAGATTATTGCTGTTCTTTTATGTGATCAAGTCTCAGAAAGTAAGCTACAAAATTCCCATCAATAGCTATGGCTTTTAATTTCTCATACATTTCCTTTCTATTTTTATACTGTTTCCATTCCTCTTTCCATATTTCCTTCCAAATCTTTCTAACCACTTGCTTTTTAAAATTATTTATTTACTTATTTATTTGATTTATGTGCCACCCTACTCCCAATGGGACTATATAATATATCCATCCCCGTTTCCATGTTATTCCCAATCTTTCTTTTGCCTTTATAACAAAAGCTACTCTTTCTTCCTTCCTTCCTACTCTTCTTGTCTTTCTCAGCTCAATTTTCTGTGAAAATCTACTTACCCCCTCTCCTTTTGTAACCTTGTACTAATCAACCTCCTCCTTCTTAGTTTGAACATAATCATTTTTAAAATCATTTTCTCTTTTATCACTATAAAGCATCATTAGAGGTATCACATTAATTATCCACATAGTCTTTAATCAGTTTCATTATCAGTGTTCTTATTTTCTATTATTGTCTCCTTCATTCTTCCATTCTTTTCTTTCTCATAGATAGTGATTCCAAGAGATCTTCTAAAGTCATTAAGAAGTTCTTTTAAAAACTCAATAAGCTCTTTTTGGTCAATTCTCTCAATGTCTTTAAAAATCACAGTTCTCAATTTTAAAGTAAACAAAGAAAAAACAGTATTTTATTTTGGCAGAGTCAATTCAGTTAAATTTCAGTTTTCCGTCAAAATTGTCATCAAGCCTCACAACCAATCAATGAATTTTACTATTAGATCAGCTGCTAACAAATTGTATTCCACAGCCTTCTGTATTGTATGCATTTTCTTGTGATAAAGAAAGTTTGAGTCCTTCTGTCCCTTGCTATTTTTAATAACTCTTCAATTCATTCTTTTCCACTTAAGTCCAATTATTCTTCCCAAGCAATAACAGATTGGGGATCTGTTATTTAAGAATCCTCCCCTTTCTTGTTTTCCAGTCTTTTAAGGGCAGCAGCTGGGCAGGAAACCATAACAATCTTCCAGCATGGTCATTATTCTTCCAACCACTAGATGGTATATTTTGTTCCATCCCGAGCTCCGCCTTTCTTGTTTAATTTCTTTGTTGTGTAATTGTTTATTCTTATTGTGTTAAAACAAGTCTAATTTTCAGATTCCTTCCTAGTTTTTCCCAACCAAATTTTCAGGCTTTGTCCAATCTTTTAAAACAATTCAAAATCTTTAATCAGTGGGCTTTAGTTTATATCCCTTCTACTTGTATTTGTCTCCTGTATCCACATACCAAAACAGCCACTCCTTTATTTCCAGTCCTTTTGTTTCCCTAAGCAATTTCAAAGTCTCTTTCTAATTTTCTTTTGGTGAAATCACTCATCCACCTCCTTTCTTCAACATCTTCAGCACAAAGCTTCAGTTTTTCTCTTCCCAGATGATTCCAACTTCACGATACCAATCCTAGTGAAAACGACCGCTGCAGCTAAGGATGATACAGCACAGTCTCCTCGCCACTGGCCGAGACTGTTCCGGCTCCCTGGGGGGTTTGCCACCACTCCAGTCCGCCACTAGGTGCTCCTCTTATTCCCCACCCTTTCTGGGTAGTTCCAGCCTGGTTCCAAAAGGACCAGGTCTCCAGAGAATGGGGTATTGGAGTTCCCCTGCATAGCGAGCATGGAGTTCCCCTCCGTGCCGCCACAGCATTGGGCATGCCCCTTCCAACTAACCCAGGTTTTAAATCAACACATTGCTCTACCAGTTTAGCAAAATAATAAGTTTTACTTTCTTTTTGATTTAACTAAAATAACATTTTTTCTCCTTTAGGCTATACACACCTTCACTTTTTTCCAGCAGAGAACCAATGACAGCTTCATTTTCAATAGGATTCAATGAACAGGTAGAGTACACCATTCTACCTCCTTCCGCCAACTGTTCGGCTCCACGAGTTGCTATCCTCAGCTGTAATCTGCATAAAAAATATTGTTCAAAACTTAATTATCAGTGCATGAAATCCGAAATTAGAAATTGATTATATATTGTTTGTGTCCTTGGAGCAACAGATGTCCTGTTAATTTTATGCACCAGGTAAGAACTGAACCAAGTTGTACACCCTGAAATCAATGCATGGAAAAATTACAGAGCAGATTAAAAAAAAAAACCCAACCAGGCTATAAGTACATTGAACACACTCTTAATAATTATCAGGATAATTATCAGGAAACAACCTTGCTAAAATGATCTTATTTTTAATATATAGGTAGCTTCTGTGGTAAATATAAATATAATTGTATGTGGTGTGTTTTAATAAAGCATTTCCCAAAATAAAATTATAAAATTGTAATAAAGTAAATAACTGCTGATGGATAGCATGAACATTTTAATACATAACATCATGTGTTGGTAATGACCTATAAAGCCCTACATGGCATTGGGCCAGATTATTTGCAGTGACCGGTTAGGTCCCACAGATTTAACAATGTCACTTGGGGGGGGGGGGTGTCTAGGGAAAGAGCCTTCTCTGTGGGGGCTCCGGCCCTCTGGAATCAGCTCCCCCCGGAGATCTCCGGGGGGAGCTGATTCCATTCTCCTCGCCTTCCGCAGGAGTCTCAAGACACATTTATGTCACCAGGCTTGAGGTGATTAGACTCTAGCCTCCTGGCCGACAAATGTTATGTATGGTTGCTGTTTGAGTGGCTATGATTGATATTTAATAAAACTGGGGATCAGTGTTCCCTCTAATTTTTTTTTGGGGGGGGGGGCGGAAAAGTATAGTGTCTGAGCGGCAGTCCCTTCGGGACTGGGCGGCACATAAATAAATAAATAAATGAATAAATGAATGAATAAATAAATAAATAATTAAAATAATAAATAAATAAATAAACAAACAAACAAACAAACAAAAAACCCACCCTGTTTTGCCTCAGAGAATTTCAAAATAAAATACTGTACTGTGTGTCTATAACAGTGAGCTCATAATAGGGCAACTCTATCAATATCAAAATGCCACTTAAATAGTTGAGCTAGTTTCAAACTAGATTTTGATTTTCTTTCTCTCTGCCTTACTCCCATTCTTTTTCTTTCTCTTTTCCTTCCTCTCTTTTTTCTATCTGTTTCTCTCTCTTCCTCTCCCTCTCCTTCCTTCTCACTCTTTTCCTCTGGGCTTCTGGGCAGGTTTGGAAAACTCTGAATTGATGATGATTTTTAAGTGAGCAATTGCTCACTGCTCAGCTTAGAGGGAACTATGCTGGGGATTATAGATTACATTATTTAGCTTTAAATTAATTGGATTTAGGCTACTGTATTGTATTGTTTTCTCTTTTATATGTTGTAAGCTATCCTGTTCTCTTTGCTTCACCTCCCTTATAAGTAGGCTTTGGCTCACCAACAGGGGGAATTCGGCACAGGAGCGTGGAAACCCACTTAGAAACATAGAAGACTGACAGCAGAAAAAGACCTCCTGGTCCATCTAGTCTGCCCTTATACTATTTTCTGTATTTTATCTTAGGATGGATATATGTTTATCCCAGGCATGTTTAAATTCAGTTACTTTGGATTTATCTACCACGTCTGCTGGAAGTTTGTTCCAAGGATCTACTACTCTTTCAGTAAAATAATTCTCCTGTCCAATCTCACCGTGATGTCAAATGGAAATCTCATTTATTTATTTGTTTGTTTGTTTATGTATTTGATAAATAAATAAGAGGACAACATATAAATCCAATAAATAAATAAATAAATCATCGATAATTGAGACTTCCAGTTGGCGTCACAGCGAGATTGGACACGAGAAGTGGGTCTCCATGCTCCTGTGACAAATCCCCCGTTGGTGAGCCAAAGCCTCCTTGTAGAGGAGGCAAAGCAAAGAGGAGTGCCCTGTGTGATCATGGAGAGTTGCAACTTTCCTGCCTGATCCGGGGATTTTCTTTCCCTCTAAACCAGTGTTTCCCAACCTTGGCAACTTGACGATATTTGGACTTCAACTCCCAGAATTCCCCAGCCAGCATTCGCTGGCTGGGGAATTCTGGGAGTTGAAGTCCAAATATCCTCAAGTTGCCAAGGTTGGGAAACACTGCTCTAAGCAATGAGGACAAGAAGTAGCCTACACATGGCTATCATGAAACTGGGACAGCCGAGCCAAGGAACACCTAAGACTGGTGCTGGAGCCAAGTTAGTGAACAGTAATTGGAGATGGGTGAGAAATTATTATTTTTTTTTTGCATTTAGTCCCTAAACTGTAAAGCATGTAAAAACATCTTAGAATAACACATTACAAACTGAATCTAATATGGCTACAGAATAAGACAAAAGTAGTTTTAAATGTATCAACAGAAGCAGAGTTATAAATAATCAGAAGTATTTCTACTTTGTGTTGGTCCGTAATTTGTCCAGTTCCTTAGCAACATGCTAAGAAGAGTTCAGCCAAAGTAGAAGAAATAAGAGCATGAAGGCCAAGAAACACCTCTCTAAAGAAAGGCTGAAGGAGGCTAGCATTTTTAGTCTTAAGAAAAAAACTAAGGAATGATAGCAGTCTTTAAATACCCAAAAGTATGAATGTCACACAGAAAATGGTCAGGAATATGGGGCATTGTACAATGGATTTAAATTTTAAAAAACCAAAACATGTAGCAGTAAGGAAAGTTTTGGGGCACAACTAACTAACTAGAGAATAACAACAGCACTTCAACTTATATATTGCTTCACGATGCTTTACAGCCCTCTCTAAGTGAGTCAGCATATTGCTCCAAACAATCTGGGTCCTTATTTTCCCAACCTCAGAAGGATGGAAGGCTAAGTCAACCTTAAGCTGATGAGACTCGAACTGCCAAACTGCAACCACTAGTGAGCAGAAGTAGCTTGCAGTAGAGCATTCTAACTACTGAGCCAACACAGCTCAAAAAAATAGTAGAAGATGATGGTGTTATTGTTATTGTTGTTACTATTATTATAATATTTGGTGTGGAATGGGGAATCAGAACAAGAAAAATAAATTGAAATGTATCCAAAATATATACCTTGGAAGGAAGGAAGGAAGGAAGGAAGGAAGGAAGGAAGGAAGGAAGGAAGGAAGGAAGGAAGGAAGGAAGGAAGGAAGGAAGGAAGGGCAATCCATGCAAATGAGGCATATTTTTATGTCAACTTACTTATGGAGTCCCTGACATTATACATTTCTAAACATGGGGAGAACACAGTCCATAGACTGGAGTTTTCCAAACTTGAGTGGCAATATCAAAAATCTAAGTTTTATCCTTGTATATAGAAAAAAAGACAAGATATTAATCAAATCCTTAATTTCATTCTACAAGTTGAAAGTATATAATAAAATATTTTCCTACCCATGTAGTTGCAAACTATTATGTGTACTCCACTTTTTCCATATATCAATGTTTTTTCTCAGAGTTCCATCTCCACTAAAAGAAACATTTCCACATTAATTCCAATATAGTATGAAAGTTATGCGTTCTGAGTTAGTTGCAATATAACATTTTTATACAAATAGGTTGAAATTACAAAAGTGCATTTTTAAGTAGTTGCATTTTTCAAATTTAATATTTCACTATATTAGTGTAAAACACAAGTGATATTGTATACAATAGAATTTAAACAACAATTATTAGGGGTTATTAAAAGTCTGATAGATAATTTAAACATTTAAAGATAAATAGATAAAAGAATCCTTGCCAATATTAACTGCATTTTCTAAAATGTTTAGAATATCATTCTCCATGATGTAAAAGATAAGTAACCTTATGCTTATTAGAATTTCTAACTTTCCCCTTCTTCATTCCTCAACCAGTTTGTAGTGTTTATGTGTTTAGGCTTCCTTAGAAACATAGGTACATTTTAATTGGCCCAAAATAAATGAAATAGAACAATTAGCCCTAGTGATTAACTAGTTTATAACTTGGATTTCAATGGCCAGTGCTCTATAAAATTCTGGATGGCTTACAAGAGTTAAAAACAGTGATATTAAAAGCTTTCTTGAAGGCAGGCATGTTCAGGGGAAAATATTACTGTCATAATCCTACAAACATTTCTAGATAACTAGTATCAAAAGACTTAAAAGACTCAGGCATAATTATTTGTGCAGCTGCAGTTTGAATTATCTCTATATCTTCCAAAAACTCTTCAAGAGTAGTCCTACATAGAATATACAGCTATGATACTCATCAGTTTGGGGTAGTCACTATTTCCTTTTTATTCATGAGTATATTCTTTCCCAGTCACTTTAGTACAATGAAAGTCTTGCTAAAAAACCTGTTTAAAGATGGCAACTGAGAGCTGTCAGGATTGCCGTTGCTAAGTAGGGGGATCATGAAACATCACATTTTATGATGACATTAGTTATCACATTTCCCTGAAAATAAGACCAGGCCATATATTAATTTTTGCATCCAAGTGATGCATTAGGGCTTATTTTTAGGTGATATCTTATTTTTTCATGTACAACATATAAGGCCTACAGGCTGGATTGATGCATATCTGGCCCATGGAGCCACCCCGGAAATGAAGAGGGACCAGCCCCTGCCACCCTGGCCCTAGCCCAGCTGTGTGCACAGCCCAACATGTGCACGGAAGGCAGCAGATGTGCAGGGGCCAAAGATGTCTGTTAGCAGCCTCAACCCAATGTCCTTTGGTTGGTGCACTTTGGGACTGCGTAGCCCGCACAGCACAGGTGAGTCCAATCACTGCGACCTCTGGGCTGTCCTTCAAGCACCCACCCCTGTACCGTCTATATTTGCTTACCCACAGCTGCAACAGGGCAGGCAGCACCCATTGGGCTGGGTCACATGCCTCCCTGTGCTGCTGCTTCTTAGTACTGCCGCAAGGGAAGACAAAGCAGGTGGTGAGGTGGGGGTTATCGCTTGATTACTGCTGTCCAAACTTGTCCTCCAGCTTTGCCACACACAACAAGTCTCCCAGTGGCCACCCCACCCATGATGGCTCCGGCGAACTTGTGTGTTGCAACAGAAGTACTAAATGTGTCCGTCTGGCTGTTGATTTTAACTGGGACTTATTTTGGGGATAGGGCTTATGATTATGATTATCCTAAAATCAAGCAAGGGCTTATTTTCTGGTTGGTCCACAGAACTTTCAATTCAAATTACGTCATTAAGCTATGATTACCTATAGCAGCTGAGCTGTTGGTTCCAATAAGTGTTGTTAAATGAGGATTGCCTATACCAGGTGTAGGCAAAGTTGGCTCTTCTATGACTTGTGGACTGCAACTCTCAGAATTCCTGAGCCAATTAGCCTATCTCAGGAATTTTGGGAGTTGAAGTCCACATGTCATTGAAGAGCCAACTTTGCCTACCCCTGGCCTATACAATGTGTAGAACATTTTGTACCAATTTTTCTTTAAGTTATAGCGACGTAAATTTTATACATTCATTCCATAATTCTTCTTATTGTTGTGTGGCAAGAGTTTATTTATAGTTTTTACATCCGTATTTGTTCATATTTGCTGTCTTAACAACTAGCATTAGAAACGCATGCCACAAAGTTGGCCTAAAGTTTAACATAGTTTAACTTACCTGCAAGGAACATCACATAATATTCTGTCATAGAAGAGGATCTCTTTTTTCCCATTTGTATTAATCTGTATATTAGGGATACTTGAGGCATCATGATTGATAACCATAATACAAGGACTGTTCAACCGTTTTGCCTGATGAACTAGCAGATAACAACGTTTATTATCGACATCATTTGCAATTACAAATCCCTCTAGGAAAAAAAAAATAGAAAACCTGGTTAAAAGAGAACCATCACTTGGGACATGGGAGATTACTATTAGTCCAAATAAAATCAAAATACTAAGTATTTGGAATCAAGAAAACATAATTATTTTATACAGTTGCATTTAATTTATAATATTTTATATTTATTATCTTTTCAGAGGATCTAGGATATAAAATAATTAGCATGGAACAAAATTTGGCAACTACAGTTAGGAAACAAATTTAGAGCATAACTGATGCTCATCCAATATTCCAAAGTAAATGTGAAACACCAGATTAAAAATAATAGTTTCTAATGTCTAATAGTTTCTAATTTATTTATTTATTTATTATTTGGATTTGTATGCCGCCCCTCTCCGAAAACTCGGGGCGGCTCACAACAAGTGAAAAGACAATCCAATACATAATCCAATTAATTGAAATATTATAAATTTAAGAAAAACCCCTATACTAACATACACACACACAAGCATACCATATATAAATTCAACGTGCCCAGGGGAAGATGTTTAGTTTCCCCATGCCTGACGGCAAAGGTGGGTTTTGAGGAGTTTACGGAAGGCAGGAAGAGTAGGGGCAGTTCTGATCTCCGGGGGGAGTTGGTTCCAGAGAGTCGGTGCCGCCAGAGAAGGCTCTCCCCCTGGGGCCCGCCAACCGACATTGTTTAGTTGACGGGACCCGGAGGAGGCCCACTCTGTGGGACCTAATCGGTCGCTGGGATTCGTGCGACAGAAGGCGGTCTCGGAGATATTCTGGTCCAGTGCCATGAAGGGCTTTAAAGGTCATAACCAACACTTTGAATTGTGACCGGAAACTGATCGGCAGCCAATGCAGACTGCGGAGTGATGGTGAAACATGGGCATACCTGGGTAGGCCCATGACTGCTCTCGCAGCTGCATTCTGCACGATCTGAAGTTTCCGAACACTTTTCAAAGGTAGCCCCATGTAGAGAGCATTACAGTAGTCGAACCTCGAGGTGATGAGGGCATGAGTGACTGTGAGCAATGAGTCCCGGTCCAGATAGGGCCGCAACTGGTGCACCAGGCGGACCTGGGCAAACGCCCCCCTCGCCACAGCTGAAAGATGGTTCTCTAATGTGAGCTGTGGATCGAGGAGGACGCCCAAGTTGCGGACCCTCTCTGAGGGGGTCAGTAATTCCCCCCCCCAGGGTAATGGACGGACAGATGGGATTGTCCTTGGGAGGCAAAACCCACAGCCACTCCGTCTTATCCAGCCAAATTAAGGCCAAACACGCCTAAATGTACAAGGTATCTTACAGAATAAAGACTTCTGGCCATATCCAAACATTTAGGACCATTTTATTCCATAGGATATGAGTGCTAGCAGTGATACAGTTGCCATTTTTCCCTGTTGTTCTGTAAACTGCCTTCAATCCAATGAAATGTACAGTACACAAATGGTAAAACATGAGAGCATCAATATAGTAATATAGATAGAAAAAATTGATGCAACCAGGAAATCATAAAAGGAATTTATACCCACAATTTACAGAAAAAATTGTACAGAAAATGATATTGGAGAATACCAAAAATTTATCAACAACAATTCTAAGCCTTGTCCTTTCATGTGGACAAACCATCCATAAAAAAGACACACTCAAATGACAAATTAGATCGAGCACATGCACACTCTATTAAAATGTTTATGACAGGATATGCAGTATGGTAGGTACGAATAGTAGGTGAATAAATAGCAACTGGATGGTGGATGATGAATAAATAGCAACTGGATGGTGGTATCATAAACAAGTCCTTTATTACAGAAAAAGATAGACACAACATATATCACCCAACATTATGTGGTTTTTAAGTCTCCCTTTATGTCACCCTAACTCAAACTCAGCTTTAGTAGTGTGAGTAAACATTATTAAAATGTTGTTTACTCACATAGTGATAAGTTTACTGGGGCATCAAAATCTCCAGTGCAAGATCAATGTTGAAATACGAAGGAATTTTAAGAAGAAGTCAATCAATTCAGTAAGCCTAACTGCATTTCTCAAAACATAATTAAAATTTATTTATCACAATTACTGTTATGCTGCTTCAATGTGATTTACTGAATTATTTTTTTCCTTCACTTACGTGGAAAAGGAAGACTCATGTCTGCGTGAAGCATCTCAATAAGTTGGGCAGTCTTGGACCCAGGTGCAGCACACATATCTAAAATCTACCAAGATTGAGGTGTTTAACAAAAATAGAGATAGATATTATTTAACAAAATCAAAGCACATAGGTTTGCACGTAACAGTATTTCTAAAGGGATTGGAAAAGGGAACTTACAGAATTAAGGGTCTTGCATTCAGCAAGTCAGTATTAAATTCTTCAAGACATTATCATTTTTAGTTACAGTACAGGCATTCTTATTCTAATATAGTCATTACAGCTGAAAATAATTATCATATTTTTCGGTGTATAAGACGCACCTTTTTCTTCCCTAAAAGAGGCTGATAATTAGGGTGCATTTTATACTTTGAACGTAGCTCCCCTGACCCCAGCCCTAACTAACTGCTAAAGATCGTCCCAGCTCTTACCTTGCAGGCTCTTTCATTGTTTCTCTCTGCAAAGAATGTTTTCCAAGACTAAGTCTTTGCCTAGGTTTTTTCCATTACTCTAACTTGCTCTGAGTAAGTTTCTTTCCAGCCCTAACCAGGTGCTAACAATGTTCCCAGCTCTTACCGGCTTTCAAGCTCTTTCATTGTTTCTCTCTACAAAGAATGTTCTCCAAACCCTGTCTTTGTAGGATTTTGTTTTCATTGCTTTACTTGTTCCAGATGTTTTTTTCCCCAGTCCAAACCAGGTACTATTAATGTACCCAAGCTCTTTCATTGTTTCTTTCTGCGAATAATGTTTTCCAAGCACTAAGTCTTTGCAGGGTTTTTTCATTTGCTCTACTTTCACAGACTGTTTCTTTCCAGTCTGCTAATAATGTTCCCAGCTCTTACTGGCTTGAAGCTCCTTCATTATTAGTCTATCAGAATAAAAAAAAATTAAGCCCTTAACCAGGGGAATAAAATAACGTGCTGAAGCTGATCAGACTAAGAACGCTAGCCAGATGAATACCTGGTAAGCAAATTCTTTTCCCTATTTTCCTCCCCAAAAACTAAGGTGCGTCTTATACTCCAAAAAATACAGTATCTCCAAGAAAAAAACTCACAGAAATTCAAGTCTGCTATAAAAGGCACCTACTGTACTTACATGTCTGCAAAATCCACAATTATGTATTTTCAAGGTTAAAATTAATAAAATACTGTGAGACTACCCAATAATTTGACCAAATACAATTATCTTATAAAATGTCTGAACATCATGGTTTAGGAACTGTATGGAACATTGCTTGTTTTCCTTCTATGATTTTATCCTAACCCTAATCCAGAAAAAGCCAACAATAAGAAAGAATAGGAGAACGGGAAAAAGTCTGGGGCACATTATTTTTCTGCCTTTTGAAACATAAAGCAAAATAGGAAGGTAGCAATAGGTATACTGGAAAATACCCTCTAAGGCCGTGATGGCAAGCTTATGGCACATGTGCCCAAAGTGACATAAGTGACATGCAGAGCCATGTCGCCTGGCATGCAACGGTGTCACCCATTCCTCTTCCGGGTTTCCAATGCATGCATGCATACTGGCCAGCTAGTCTTCTGGTTACTGGTGCGCGTGTGTGCACTACGATAACTGGCCCTCACATGTGTGACAGTGCCAGAAACCGGAAGATCAGCCAGCCAGTTGATTGTCACAAAGATATGCGTGCCAGTAACCAGACTAGCTGGCTGGTGTGCTTGCATGCCTCGGGACATCCACCCACTTGTCAGTCAAAAGCTCTGCCGACAGTTGTTCCCCTGCGCCCGCTGGCCTTGTCACCATGAGGAAAGTCCCCAAAGCTCTGCTGTCCGGGATCCACGTGGACTGCTGCAGGGGGAGGACAAGGGCAGATGGGGAATTGCGTGTTTCGCTGTCCCTCCCTTTGCAGTGCAGATTCTCACTCTGGCTCCTCCAAGGTTCAAAAGCACTCTCTACCAGAGGAAGCCTCATTCCCAACCCTCCTGTCCCTCAGAAGCCTCTTTTGATTCGCTTTCCTTCATTCCTTTCTTTTCCATTCTCCCCACTCTGTGTGTGTTGTGTGTTTGCGTGAGGATCCAAGTGCTTTCCTCCGGCTGCGAGATGGGGGGAGGGCAGCCCACTGAATAGCAGTGGGAGAAGATTTCTCCCCTCCTCCATGGGGATGCTAGTCCATCCATCCACTGCGGGAAGCGTTTTGCTGTTTTCCCTGCACACCAATGGAGAGGAAGGTTGGGGAGAAGTGGAACTGCACCAGGGGCAAAGGGAGAACCGAGATCTGCCCCCTCCACCTGAGCATCCCACGTGGATTTTGGGCAGCACAGCTTCGGTGCCTTTCCTCATGGTAACAAGGCGGGCGGCTGCAGGGGAGCGACTACTAGCAGCACTCTTGGCTGGAAAATGGGTGGATGTCCCAGGGTATTCATGAGCACCAGCCAGCTGGTTTGCTGGTTACTACGCAGTGATCAACTAGCCAGATGAACTTCCAATTTCTGGAACTGCTGCATGTGTGAAGGCCAGTTGATCATTGTGCGCACATGCGCACCAGTAACCAGAAGACTAGCTGATTGATGCACATGCATACACAAGACTAATGTGTAGTATTAAGTATCAATGTGTATGTACCCTTTTGCTTTCCCCCCCAAAATAATGCAAGAATACCTTATGATGTGGCTGAATATTAAGAAGCAATGGAGGAATCATACTGACAGCTTCCTGACGACTAATATTTCCCTAAAACAAAATAAATACAGTGTACAATTCCACTTTATATTTATATACATGGGAAAAGACATAAACCATATCTACCCAAAAGATATATGTATTTACATAATTATCTTAAATTTAGATAATCCCCTGAATGAGGAACTTCCAGAAAATTCCAAAGTTATAGACTTGTCAATTTTTTAAAAATCTCTGAGAGATTTTTCAAACTTCCATATACAGTGGTAGCTCTACTTAAGAACGCCTCTACTCAAGAACTTTTGTAGATAAAAACGGGATGTTCAAGATTTTTTTGTCTCTACTTAAGAACCATTTTCTACTTAAGAACCTGAGCCCAGAAATATTTCCCAGGAAATTTGAGAGCGGCACGAAGACCCGGCCAGTTTCCTGCCATTCCCCCTTTAATACCGGCCATCTCGGGCTTTTCTGGGCTGCAAGAGGAGCCTTTTGGTGGTGCTTAAGGAAGTTTTGGGAGTCTAGAGCGAACAAAGCACTTTCCTTTCTCTGGGCGCTTGGAGAGGGAATAAACTTCTGCCAGCACCCAGAGAAAAGAAACGTTCCCTTCGCTCTAGGCAGCCCAGAGCAAATGGAGCGTTTTCCTTTCTCTGGGCGCCGCCTCAGAGTCCCTCTTTTTTTTTTTAAGCCTTAAAGCAGTGTTTTTCAACCAGTGTGCCGCAAGACATGATCAGGTGTGCCGCGAAGCTCAGCAAGAGAGAGAAAGAGGGAGAGCGAAAGAAAGCAAGAGAGAAAGAAAGCAAGAGAGAGAGGAGAGAGAAAGAAAGCAAGAGAGAAAGAGAGAAAGAAAGAAAGAGAGAGGAGAGAGAAAGAAAGCAAGAGAGAAAGAGAAAGAGAGAGAAAGAAAGAGAAGAGAGAAAGAAAGAAAGAGAGAGAGAGAAAGAGAGAGAGGGAAGGAGGGAGAGAGAAAGAGAGCAAAAAAGAGGAAGGAACGAAGAGAGAAAGAAAGAGGGATGGAGAGAGAGAGGAAGGAAGGGAAAGAGGGAGAGAAATAGAGTGAAAGGGAGGAAGACAGAGAGAGAGAGAGAGAGAGAGAGAGAGAGAGAGAATTTTTTTTGTCCAAACTTTTTTTAGCCCCAATCCCCCCCCCCCTCTCAATGTGCCCCATGATTTTGTATATGTAAAAAATGTGCCGCAGCTCAAAAAAGGTTGAAAATCACTGCCTTAAAGGTTTGGATTTTTTTGATTCCCCTCACTTCACCTTCTTCCTCCTCCAGCAGCGCCTGTCCTCCTCCTCTTCTTCCTCCTCCTCCTCCCACCCAAATTCTGAGCTTTTATTTCTTTCCTAATAGGTTTGCACGCATTATTTGCTTTTACATTGATTCCTATGGGGAAAAATGCTTCTACTTAAGAAAGTTTCTACTTAAGAACCTGATCACAGAACGAATTAAGTTCTTAAGTAGAGGTATCACTGTACTTCTAAGGAAACTTTACAAATTGACAAACAGAGGAGTTCAACTTGTAGAGATGATAAAATAAAAATGAGCAGAAATGAAGTGTTATGCAATATTTTAGATAAAATATTATCTTTTTTCATTGCCATATCCATACATATCTTATATGTATGCATAAATAATAAATTAATTATTTATAAGGTGTTCAATCCACTGAGTAGCTGTATTTAATTAATTAAATTGGTATTTTCAATGCTGAAAGGCTAGTCTTTGAAAAATAGGGAGGTTTGAAAAATTCCATTTCCAATGTCTCAATTTGTATGTAATATCTGTTTTTGTTCATCTCTTATTAATTTATATTGCACCTTTTATTATTTATGCAAATATAACTCAAGGTGATAAATATTTCAAACAATCCTTCCTCCTATTTTTCTCACATCTTGTGAGGTGAATTGAGCTGAGACAGAGGGACTAATCCAAGGTCACCCAGCTGGATTTCATGGTTAAGGTGGGACTTGAACTCATGCTTTCCCACTTTCAAGTCTGATGCCTTCACCACTAGACCAAACTGACTCTATATCGTATATACAGAGTACCGGTAACTCAAAATATCATGCATATTCCCAATATTAAACCCTATCTCAAAGTCAAAATACTGTTATAATTACTTCTCAAAACAAAACTCAAAAATGAAATAAAGCATTATTTACAACAAGGCTACCTCCTACTATGAATGAGCTGTACTGTATTACTATGTATTCTGGTACTCAGAAATGTAAGATATTAAAATACTAATATGAACAAAATCTTTTTTTCCCAAATTTGAAAAAAATCAAGAGTTAGGATTTAAAAATAATATGCAGGCTTTTAATTGTTTCTAAAGAAATGATACTTCAATAGTGTTTCTATTCCAAACTTATTAGAAATTTGAAAGGTAGTTTGCCCACAAACTCTGAATAAAAAGTTTCTTGAATGCAAGAAGTCATATGAAGCCCACAATGAAAAGTAAAAACAGCAAGTCAGGTAGTACTTACACATTCAGTTTCACTAACAAGAAAATGATGAAATTTTTCTAACTGTGGAGATTTCCGCAAGATTTTTCGGTTTAGGTTTGTATGCCATGCCAATTCTTCAGGATACCTAATAAAAGAAAGCATCTTGAATAAAGTATCCACAGAAACTCTGAACTGACATAAGAGATTGCAACTGCATTTTAAATTGAACGCACAAAAATTCCCTTCAGTATATTTAAGAATGTTGATGTTAATGTGTTAAAAGAAAAATATTATGGGAGGAATTAATTGCTTAAAATTCCCTACAGATTGGAAAACGGAAAAAAAATTAGGGCAAACAAATGCTTGCAGCAAAGTAGAAGTGCATATATTTGCTGCAAGGAATCAATGTCTGTTTTTAAAACATGATAATTTTACCCACCTAATTTTATGTTGGAGAGATTAGTCTTAAGAGAAGCATAAAAGTCAGTTGAATAAAGTCAGAATAATTTACCTAAAAGTGTGTATGGTACATCATACAAATTCCTCCCCCACCCAAGTCCTGTTGTGCAGCCTAAACATGGCAGAAGGATGAGTGCAGGTGTGTATGCCTAGAATATACATTCTCAGCAGGGTCACTCAAGGAGTTAAGGTCAGACTAGTTGCCCAGGTAAAGCAAGCAGGCACCTACATTTAGCAGCACCAATATAGGAAGATGCTGGAAGCAGATTATCACTTTAATGACAATGCCAAAGACAACCATTCACACAATAAATAATGATTAAAAAGTGTAGGCTACCTGACTCACAACAATAGCAATTAAAAATCACAATGGTGTATTTTTACCAGGAACAAAACATGTTTATAACATAATAAAACTCTATTACCCTGTAATGTCTTAATTCAAGGTAGAGTTGGAATAATTAGATGGAGCTGAGCATTTATGGGTTGGATGCCCTTCCTGATACCATGCAGAGTTCATAATGGGGTTTTTTTGCACCCAGAGAGAGAAGTACCTGCTGCTAAGATTGAGCTCTTGACCTTCCGAGTGGGAGGTGAGCATCTCCACCAGTAGATGGTTATGTGATTCTATATATATAATGTAATATACAATTAACAATAGTGTACCGGATAATTGTATGGCACTTAACATAATTCTCAGAGAAAATGTGAGGATTTTTCAGAGTATTTTCTGGGAAAGCTGGCAGTAAAGGTTGCAAATGATGACCACATAATCATGGAGTGCTTGGCAACTGGTCATTATTTCAAATGGCTTGTCAAACACCAGGTTGTGATCACATGGCTATGGGGGCATTGCAATAGTGATAACCCTAGTGATAGACTAGTCATAAGTCACTTCATTCAGCCCATACAACTCAGAACAGATACTGAACAAATGCTTAATTGTCTTTAATGCATTTTGTTTATTCCATAATTCTTTTTCTGAGTTTTATACAATCTTTTCTAATATGATGTGAATAAGTACAAGGAGAATGCATATATTTATATTAAAGCCAGATTTTTTTTTCTACCATAGAATGGGAATTAGCATGGTACTTGTCATTAGTTAATGATTGCTTTTTCATGTAATTTGATTTTGATTGTAATAACAACTGACTAAATTTGGGACACTTCATCTTGTGGATAATTGTAGATATGCTCTTTCTTTTCTTTGTTAATATTCCTATAGAATTTAAATCTATCCATAAATTTAAAAAAAACTGTTAAGAAACAATTAAGTAGAAATATGGATATTTTGGAAATCTTTCATTACTCATTAGTTAAGCAGAGATACCAGTAAGCATAAACCAGCATTTTGCCCA
Organism: Erythrolamprus reginae; assembly: GCF_031021105.1. NCBI lineage: Eukaryota > Metazoa > Chordata > Lepidosauria > Squamata > Dipsadidae > Erythrolamprus > Erythrolamprus reginae. Next base: position 150,357,966 of record NC_091952.1, on the reverse strand, counting down.
TGAACAATTGTCCAGAAATGTTATTATTTTTAACGTATTGCTACTTCAAATCTATATACAAACATAATACTCAAACCATATTACTACTAATAATTATGCCAGTCAATAATTATACATATAAACTTACCAGCTTAATGGCTGGGGCATTTCAATTTTCTGACCATCTACCACCAAATTCTCTATTTCCTTGAAATACTTCTCTTTTAAACAACGGAGAATTTCATTGGCATGGCTGCACAATGAAAAGAAATACAATCAGAGCAAAGAGAATGACAATCTAACCAAATTACTTTTCAACTTTACCAAATTCTTAATCTTATATAGTTTCAGCTATAATATTATGAAAAGCACATCATGTTTCAGTGGCTCCCAAAATTCCCAATTACATAACATTTAATAATCATCCAAATTTTTTACTTGTGTTATAATTCTGCTATCAATCTCTGAATTTGAGATCCTTTCCCTGCATATACAGTAGGCTCTTTCAGCTGCCTCCTGTTTTCTGTGATGATTACAAAACTGTCAAGTGCAGTTTGCTTCAGCTAACTTAAACCCTTACATAAGTTTCCTTTTTCTCATAATTCCTATCCCCCATCTCCTCCCACTTATGACTATTTATTTATTTATTTATTTATTTATTTATTTGATTTGTATGCCGCCCCTCTCCAGAGACTCGGGGCGGCTAACAGCGACAATAAAACAGTGTACAATAGTAATTTGGTATTGATGATTAAAAATCAATTAATATAAAAACCAAACATACATACATACATACCATGCATAGAATTGTAAAGGCCTAGGGGGTTTTAAGTTGTTTACGAAAGGCAAGGAGGGTGGGGGCAGTTCTAATCTCTGGGGGGAGTTGGTTCCAGAGGGCCGGGGCCGCCACAGAGAAGGCTCTTCCCCTGGGTCCCGCCAGGCGACATTGCTTAGTTGACGGGACCCGGTAGAAAATCCACCAGGTGGGACTATACCTTGTTGCTTGTGTCCTTAAGATTTTTTATTAATATTGTTTGTTTCCTGATTGCTTATTTGACCCCCTATGACAATCATTAAGTTTTATACCTCATGATTCTTGACAAATGTATATTTTCTTATGTACACTGAGAGGATATGCACTAAAGACAGATTCCTTGTGTTCTCAATCACACTTGGCCAATAAAGCATTCTATCCTATCCCATCCCATTCCATTCTATTCTATCTGCAAGATGAGAGACAATCTCATTCCAGGTGAACTGAAATATGCATATTTTTCATTTTTACCACCAGCCATCTCACATGAACTCCCTTCCCTCACTTCCAAAATATAGAAAAGCAATTTGCCATTGGTTTCTTCAGAGGCATTTCAACTTTCTATTCTGGAAATTCTTACAGCCCTGATATGTCCCAGTGGCGGCCCAGCTAGATGTCAACCAGGTCTCGCCCATCAACCGAGGTGAAATTAGTGTCCACGCCTTACTGGTAAGAGACAGCACATACATCTCGACAAAATGTATTTTTTCTTATGCATCATAGACAAATTTCTTGTGTATACAATCACACTTGGCCAATAAAGAATTCAACTCAAGGAGCAGGAGATGGTGGTAGAAAAAGAGAGAGAAGGTGAAAGAAAGTAGGTATTAGAGGTGGAATAGCCATCTGAGATAGAAAGAGAGTGGAGAGTGAGAAGATTGAGATAGACTGAATAATAAAATTAAAATTGGAAGGTAACTTAGTGTCAAGCTGGTAAAGAAGTTGGTGATAAATCAATGGCTTGCCACACTATCTGTAGAAGGTCTAATGTTTATGGGAACTTGGGAGGGATGATTTCATGACGGAGAAGATGCAGGCACAAAGCATTCTTTCAAAAAGTTCAAGACCACCTGAGCGGAAGCGGAAGAAGGACTTGTCACAGTGGCGCTACCTAAATGGGCAACGTCACAAGTTGTGGGTGGGGTGCAAGGCATGTGAATTTTCAACTGGGTGGGAAGCTCAGATTCCGGTTCCCCGGTGGAGTTGTCAGGATGGCTCCGGAAATAAATTGGAACTTTGAGGAATGCCTTGACTTGGACACTGATTTAAATTTGGATGTTACCTGGAACCTTGCCAATTATTAGTTTTTAATTGATAATATATGCATATTAAAATATATGCATATATTATGGCCGACAAGTGTAGTACATCTTGCTGTGTGAATTGGAATGAATTACTTTAAATGTTATTAGAGTTTTTAAAGTTTTTTAGTGATATTAATTGGATTTTTTTAGATAAGTACATTGTATATTGTATATTGATATGTCGTGAGCAGCCCCGAGTCCTCGGAGAGGGTTGGCATACAAATCCAATTAATAAGTAATAAATAAATAAAATATGTGATGTTATGTATGTTTTTGATATGGGGAAAAATTAAAAAATTACAAAAAAGTTCAATTCAGGTCAATTCAATTATTACTCTATTCTATGGTGTTCTCTATTCTATTCTCTATTCTCCTCTATTCTATTGTGTTCTCTATTCTATTCGCTGCTCACCTCTTATAGCCTGTGATCCGAAGAGTGGCTGGCAGAGGCTCCCGCAGAGTAGCCAGGAAGCTCTCCCATTCCTCCTGAGGCACGATGCCAAGCTGCCCATAGTAGTGTTCAAACGACGCATTCTCCTTCACGATGTCCGGATACCCACCATCGGTCCAGCCCTAGGGGTGGGGGTGGGGGAAGAAGGCAAGTGAGGAGAGAAGCCTCAATCCGAGCCCCATTCTCACGGTCGGGATTCCTCATGGCCACAGAGCGGCCGCACGCAGGTGTCAGCTCCCGCAAAGGCGGAGAAAATAAGGAGGCCGGCTGCTCCTTTCAGCCTTCCTTGGTCAAGAAGACCATCAGAATCAGAGCTCTGGGGCGGGGGGGTGGGGTAAAACCTTGCACTTTTATTCGCCGGGAAGGAAGGGCCAAAGGGCCGCCAACTCACCCGGGAGCCTCCCTCGCGGCTCTGCTGCTGTCTTCGGCGTTGCCTGCGGCCCATGACAAGCCCTGCACTCTGCCGCCACAAGGCTTGGGGCCTAAACAGGCCCAAGCCCGAACTCAGAATTCTCACCGCGCGCCCAATGTGCTGAAAGTGTCTTCTTTAACAAACTCCCCATTCAGCGGTCGGTCGCCCGCGCGCGTGCGTTTAGATCCCGCGCAGGCGCTTTAGCCGTTTCCTCAAACTACTTTTAGACATATGCACGCTCTCCGACGACCTCCAGGTTCCGAGTTTCCTTTCGGGGGATTAATCACGTGATCCTTAATTAAACCAAACCGATCCAATCCGGTTTTGCGTGTATCATTAAATTAACGTCTATAGATATACTCAAGCCTTCAGGTCGTGCTTGTCTCAAATGTGCTTTTCCAAAAGGCAACTGGATTTTCCCGATTTTTTTTTCTTTTAAAAAAAATGTTTTTTCTCATCCAAAAGCTTTTTTCAGTTCTAACTGACTGGTAGAGAAAGGTTACTCGTCCTTGTTCGACCTTGTACTTTTTCCTATGTAAGTTGGCAAAATGGAAATTGCAAAGGTGCAAGTGATGAATGTTGCTTAACTATCCTGATAATTCTTTTAACATTAAAACAAGTTATGTTTTATGTTAATGTCGGTGTATTTTATGTATATATGATGCTCATGTGGCTTGTCCTGCGCGCCATAGTTAAATAAAGTGTACCAAAGTGCCTCCCGTCCCCTGTCCAATTATCTCTCCTTTATTACAATACTGTACAGTGTTCCCTCGCTTTTTGCGGGGGATGCGTTCCGCGAAGTAAAGATGCGGAAGTAAATACACTATTTTTGGCTATGAACAGTATCATAAGCCTTCCCTTAACACTTTAAACGCCTAAATTGCAATTTTCCATTCCCTTAGCCACAATTCAGATTATTACTCACCATGTTTATTTATTAAAGTTTATTTTAAAAATATTTATTAAAGGCAGACAAAAGTTTGGCGATGACATATGACGTCATCGGGTGGGGAAATCCGTGGTATAGGGAAAAAACCCGCAAAGTATTTTTTAATTAATATTTTTGAAAAACCATGGTATAGACTTTTCGCGAAGTTCGAACCCGCAAAAATCAAGGGAACACTGTATATCTCTTCTATTCCTATATCCTACTTTATACTCTTGCATTGATCTATCTTATACCTATATCTTTTATTCTACCCCTTCATTGTTATATTTTACTATGAGCATATCCTCTGCAACCTTCATTATGTTTTTGGACTAACTACGTAACTAACTAACTAACTAACTAACTAAATAAATAAATAAATAAATAAATAAATAAATAATAAAATATAGGGCAAGCGAACTGCGGTCTTTTGTGAAGTACTGTACACTGTAATCCAATTTAAAGCATTGTCAACATAATCCTCCAGAGTAATACATTCCATTGCCACCTTTTTGTTAGAAAGATTTTTGCTATCATTTTAGGGATATTTTGTGTCTTGTAACATAAAAACATGGTTTTGTTTCCTGAAGTTTGGGATGATACAAAACTTTATTTAGCATGACATCCTTCAATTTATCTGAAGGGTGCGGAAGACAAAAAGAATAAGTACATCAATGAGAGTATAATAATAATAACATATTTTTCTGGCATTCTTTTCTTTCTCACACAGTGATTCCAAGTGATCTACTAAAGTAATTAAGTTATTTTTAAAAAAACTTCAATAAGCTCTTCTTGGTCAATTCTCTCTATATCTTTAAAGTCACAGTCCTCAGTTTTAAAATAAACAAAGAAAAAACGTTTTTTAAAATTTTGGCAGAGTAAATTGAATTACAATTCAGCTTTCCTTCAAAGTTGTCATCAAGCCTCACATCAACCAATCAATGAATTTCACTATCAGATCAGCTGCTAATAAATTGTATTCCATAGCCTTCTGCATTTTAAATATTTCCTTGTGATAATTAAAAGTCCAAGTCCTTCTGTCCCTTGTTATTTTTAATAACTCTTCAATTCATTCTTTTCTGCTTAAGTCCAATTATTCTTCCCAAGCAATAACAGATTAGGGATCCGTTTTTAAGAATCCTCCTCTTTCTTGTTTTCCAGTGTTTCAAGGACAGCAGCTGGGCAGGAAACCATAACAATCTTCCACCATAGTCATTCCTCCTTTCTTCAACATCTCCGGCACAAAGCTTCAGTTTCTCTCTTCCCAGATGACTCCAACCTCATGATATCAATCCTTATGAAAGCAACCACAACAGCTAAGGACGACATAGTATCGTCTCCAGTCGCCACCGGCTGAGGAGGCTGTTCCGGTTCCCTGGGGGGTTTGTCACCCCTACCAGTCTGTCAGCAGGTGCTCCTCTTAATCCCACCCTTTTCTGGGTGGTTCCAACCTGATTTCTTTGCAGATGATGTCAAACTATTTAATACCACCGACAATACTGCTACCCTTCAAAAAGACCTTTTACCACGTAGCAGAATGGTCTAAAACCTGGCAACTTCAAATCTCCACCACTAAATGCTCTTTTTACACATTGGTAAAAAGAATCAGAATACTAAATATAAACTTGGAGGAATTGAACTTATTGATAACCTTCAATCTGTCAAAGACCTTGGAGAACTCATATACAATTACCTAAGTCCTAGAGCCCACTGCAACAACATTGCCAAAAAGGCTTTAAGAGTTGTTAACCTAATCCTTCCCAGCTTCTTCTCTGGTAATTTTGAACTGCTAACAAGAGCTTACAAAACATTTGTCAGACCAATCCTAGAATACAGCTCGCCTGTATGGAACCTACATTGCATATCTGACATCAACACAATTGAGAGAGTCCAGAAATATTTCACAAGAAGAGTCCTTCACTCCTCACAACAAAATACCTTACTCTGCCAGACTTGAAATTCTTGGTTTAGACAACTTACAACTTCGTCGTCTCCGTTCCGACTTAATTATAGTTCATAAAATCACATACCAAAATGTCCTACCTGTTAACAACTACTTCAACTGCAACAACACACGAGCACAAAATTGATTTAAACTAAATGTCAACCGCTCCAAACTTGACTGCAAAAAATACGACTTCAGCAACAGAGTAATCAACGCCTGGAATGCACTACCTGATTCTGTGGTTTCTACTCCTAATCCCAAAACCTTTAACCTTAGACTATCTACAATTGACCTCTCCCCCTTTCTAAGAGGTCTGTAAGGGGCATGCATAAGCGCACCACTGTGCCTACCATCCCTGTCCTATTGTCTGTTGTTACTTTTTATCATTACTTATCTAATGTTTTATTTGTACAAATTACCACCCTATAATTGTTTGACAAAATAAATAAAAGAAAGATAGAAAGAAAGAAAGAAAGAAAGAAAGAAAGAAAGATTCTGAGAACCAGGTCTCCAGAGAGCGGGGTATCGGAGTTTCCTTATGAAAATAAAGGAAACTCTGTGCTGCCACAGCATTGGCCATGCCCCCTCCTTTTGAAATCAAATTTGATTCCTGGTGACTACTGGTGATATCAGTCTTTTTCCAGGTGACTACCTGGACAAATCCATTTAATTTTCTGGGCAATATTTTTGGAAATGGTTTGCTATTGCCTTCTTCCTAGGATGATAGATCGATCTAGTGAGAATTATTGGCCCATAATCTCTGGCCCAATGTCTAAAATAGGATCAGAATTCACAGCCTCTCTCTTGATGCCTTAACTTCTACACCAAAGCAGATCTCTTAACTATATTTTTTCATGTAAAATTATTTAATTCCTGAGCAGTTCATTGGCCAGGCTTTGAAAGCTCAATACCATAATGAAAAACAAGGAGCCTTAATGTTGCTTTTTATTTTAGTTTTGTAAGTTTTGAATAGAGTTCTTAGAAAAGATGAAAAAATAATTGATATTAAAAAATAAAAATGAAATATATAAACTAATTTTGCTGATGATTTAGTTTTGATTCTACAAGACCGAAAAAAGTTATATGGAATATTTAATGAAGAAACTTAAAAACTTGAAACCCTAGCTGATTTTAAAATAAATTAACAAAAAAGATGCCAGTTAAGAATATGACTATCCAAGACCATGAAACTTTGGTGAGAAAATCATGTTTGAAGGTGAAAAAAATTGCTGATTGCAACAAGAATTTTATATGTGCAAAAATGGAACGATATGGCAATTCGCACGATGAAAGGATGGATGGATGGAAAAAATGACGGAGCTGGCAGAAATAGCTAAATTAACTGCGTTAATTAAAGGAAAATTATATAATTTTATTTCTACTGTAAAGTAAACAAAAATACCAAGAGCATGCTGAACAACATCCAGTTGGAAGCCAGGACCATTAACCATCCCAGCAAGCAGGTAATATATCCTCTCAAATCTGAGAAGCCAATTCTTTCAAGGTATCTAATTGATGTTTTACAATTTGAGATTTATCAGAAATATTAAAACACATTTTTTTACAGATTCACAACCAAAGTGAATCTGTAAAATAAAAAGATTTAAAAGCAGCTCAAAGATTTAAATAGCAGCTCAATTGTCCAGAACTGCATATTGAAGTTCAACCTGTTCTTGATTTAATGCTGTAATAGCTAAAGATATAGCATTGATGGTTTTGGCTAAAGTGCAGGCAAGGCTGTGAGCAATTCATCAATTGAGTACAATGGGTACAGTAAGGGAAACGTGTTCAGCCTTATTGAGAAGAAAGACTTCATTGTCACATGATTCATCAAGGGCTGTAGAAGACCTAGAACAGTGATGGCAAATCTATGGCACGCGTGCCACCTGTGGCACATGGAACCATATCTGCAGGCACACGAGCTGTTGCCTTAGCTCTGCTCCAGCACACATATGCGCGCCAACCAGCTGATTTTTGCTTTCTAGGCATTTCACCTCTGGCTCCGAATAAATATAAAATGTAAAGAGTTTTCTCCCCCTTAAAAAGACTATAAATCTTCCTTAGAAAAAAATAGGAGATACAGGAATCCGCCGGCATCAAAGAGAATTTGAAGATTTACGATTTCAAGCAAAGACGGAGGTGCCTTCGCTGTAACAAGGAAGTGATAAGTGAGTACAATAAATCTTAAAATGGCGGAGGGAGGGACAAAAGAAGACGTTTCCAGCTTAGCAAACATTGAAAAAAAACTGAATAAATTGCTGGACATTTGCAGTGGATTTGAACAGAGATTTAATAAAGTTGAGACTAAAATGGAACAGCTGGACTTAGAAGTAAAGCAAATTAAAAAGGAGGGAGATTCCTCTGCTGGAAAGATACTCAAAGTTGAGAAACAAGTGATGGATTACGATGGAAAAATAAGACAAATAAATGATAGAATCGCAAATTTGGAGGACAGACAGAGAAGGAGGAATTTGCATTTACGGGGGTTCAGAATGGATTGGGCCTCTGATTTAAAGTTAACAGAAGCTGTCTGTGCTTGGTTAAATATACAGACAGGCGTGCATGTCAGCGTGGAGGAGTTGTTGCGAGTTCACTGGGCAGCCCCCAGAAGAGACGGCAGACAGAGAGATGTGATCATCGCTTTCCTCAGTGAAAAAAAAGCAGAGATGATTTATAAAACTTTGAAGACTTCTACGAGCCTTAAACAAGACGGAAATGAGATAAGGGTTCTGAGGGATCTTTCCTGGGAAACCCTGAGAGCGAGAGCTGTGTTGAAACCAATTGCAAGCCGGCTATATCAAAGTGGAACCAGATTTAGCTGGGGCTACCCAGTGGCCATCTTGGTGTTCCAGGACAATAAAATGTACAGAGCACGTTCATTGGAGGAGGGAAAGGCTTTATTGGATCAACTGGGGATTAAGTTTGATGAAACTGGAGCCCTAGCATATGAAGGAGAAGAGGCTTTTGACGGTCGGAGTACCCCAGATGAGGAGGAAAGACGAAGGGAAGAGCAGCTGAAGGAGTTAAGCGGGCAGGTGGAGGCCATCAGAAAGGAGCAGAGAAGAACACGGGCTCTGCGTGAGAAGAGAGCCAGAAAGTGATGGTGTTTGGTCCCTTGTCTTGTTGTGGGGGGGGGGGGAAGGAAAAGAATTATTACTATTACTATTACTATTATTGTTGTTATTATTATTTTTCTTGGAGATGCCTTGGGATTCCTGTATATCTGTCATTCAGTGGGGGAAGTCTAAGGGGGAGAAAAAGATGGTTTAAGAATTTAAAATTAAAGAAGGAATTACTTAAAGGAGAAAGGAGGGGGGGAGAAATTTTCTCTTTAATAAAATTAAAAAGGGTTGAAAGAGGAGCTAGTTGAGTGGGAACGCAATCCAGATAATGTGCCTCAGGTATGGGCAAGGTTTTTTCTTGTCTTCTCCCCTCTCAGTGGGGGGAGCACAGGGGGAGGCACGTTGGGGGGGGAATAGGGGTAAAGAAAGGGGGGGGGAATAAACCAAGGGCAAAACAAGAGGGGAAAAGGGTGATTTTGGTATATTATGATGGAGTGTAAGATAATGGTTTTAAATGTGAATGGTTTGGGATAGGATTTGAAACGTTTTAGAATATTAAGGATGGCTAAGCAATACAAGGTGGATATTATGATTTTGACAGAAACACATAAAAGAAGGGGAGGAAGGGATAACTTGATTAATGATAGAAATTGGAAATGGGTGTTTGAGTCGAGAGGAACACAAAAAAGTCGAGGCACAGCGATTCTGATTCATCAGAGGGTTAATTTTGAAGAGGTGGGAATTCAGAAAGACAGAGAAGGAAGGTGGATATTTGTTAAAGGGAAAATAAATCAAAAGAAGCTGACATTAGCAGCAATTTATGCCCCAAATGTGAAAACAAAACAATTTATAATAAATACTAAGAAGAAGTTAGAAAACTTTAAGGAGGGCTCAACTTTTTTGGCAGGAGATTTTAATATGCAATTAACAAATGGGACTGCAAATAGTAGGATGTTACATTTAAACAGACTTAATATGGTGGATCTACATGCAGATATTTTAAACAGAGCTACATATTATTCAGCAAGATATCACACATTTAGCTGCATAGACTACATATTAATGAATAGGGGAGGCAATATACAAGTTAAAAAAGTAGACATTAAAAGTATATGGATATCAGATCATGCCCCACTATTGGCAGAATTGGAAATAGGTCAGGAACGAAATCAAAGAATTTGGAGATATAATGCAGTTGTAACTGCTAGGGAACAAGATAAAGAGAAATTGCAAACAGAGTTATCAGAATATTTTAGAATTAATGATGTGGGTGGTATTAAACAATCAATTGTATGGGATGCATGTAAGGCCTTCATGAGGGGACAATGTATATATATGGAAGCAGATATTAGGAAGAGGTGGGGTAGAGAGAGGGAAAGGAAGATAAGGGAAATAGATTTGATACAAGAGCAGTTAATATTAACAAAAAGTAGAGATTGGAATAGTTTATTGAAATTGAAAAAGAAACAGTTGATGGTGTATGATGAGATTAAATGGAATAAGATGAGAATGGCGATGCGACAAAAATACAGAGCTGGGGGACAAGATCAATGCAGCAAATGGCAAGATATCTGAAGAAGAGGAAAGAAAAATCATGTATTTTAGCATTGAGGGACACTAGTGGAGTGGTTAGATATGGTAATGACCAGTTAAAGGAGATAATGAGGAAATATGAAGATTTGTATAAAGAGGAGCAAGTGAAGATAGGAGTCCTCAAGGTTGGGAAAATAGTAAGTGAAGAAGATAAACAAATTTTGAATGCAGAAATTACACAAGATGAAATTGCTAGAGTAATTAAAGGGTTAAAACAAGCCAAAGCACCGGGCCCAGATGGGTTTACAGGGGAATTCTATAAAACTTATGTGAATGTGTTGTTGCCGCATTTGGGGAAATTGTTTAATAATATATTGTTAAATCGTGATATCCCGCAGACATGGAAGCTTTCAGAAATTGTTACCATTCCGAAGATGGGTCCGAGATTTAAGAGAGCCTGGGTCTTACTGTCCGATCAGTTTGGCAAATCAGGATTATAAAATATTTATGAAAATACTGGCAAATAGATTAGAAAATATTTTACCAAAAATAATTGAAGAGGATCAATATGGATTCGTGAAGGGAAGGAAAATAAGTGAACCAATTAGAAATGTAATGAATGTGATGCACCATGCTACCGCTACTAAAAGGAAATTGGGAATTTTGAAATTAGATGTTTATAAAGCGTTCGATAAAGTTAACCATAGTTATTTATATAAATTATGTAATGAATTAAATATGGGGGGAAATTTTTGTGAAACTATAAAAGAGATTTATAAAGGAAATGAAGCATATATAAGAGTGAATGGACAAAGAACGCAGAGTATTAAAATATTAAACGGCACCAAGCAGGGATGCCCTTTGTCTCCAAAATTATTCGTAATAGCAATAGAGATCTTAGCTAATAAGATAAGACAAGATAACACTTGGGCAGGATATAGAATAGGGGAATTAGAAATGAAAATAAATTTATTTGCAGATGACGCAATTATATTGACCCAGACCCCGATGGAGATGATTAAAGGTATAATAAATATTTTACAAGAGTTTAAGCAGGAATCGGGACTGTCGGTTAATATGGAAAAATCAGAGATTATGTGTTTAAATATAGATCCGAGAGAACAGATAGAAATTAGGAAAGAATCAGGGTTGAAAATAGGACTTAAAAAAAATAAAATATTTGGGAATTTGGTTATTGAAAAACCCAGTGAAAATTGAAGAGATTAATTATAGATTAATATGGAGGAAAACGTTGAAACAGATGAGGAGCTGGAAAGATAAAAAGCTAAGGAGACTCTCTAAAATAAGAGCTTTAAAAATGATGATAGCTCCCAAGATGATGTACCTATTTCAGGTGCTGTCGGGGGGGCTATCGGTATGTAAGGTTAAAGAGTGGGTCAAAAAACTAAATCATTGGATTGAAGAAGACAAGAGACCAAGAATAAGAAAAAAGTGGTTAATTGCGAATGAAAAAGAGGGGGGATGGGGAGTTCCATGTTTGGAGCTGTATAGGGAAGCTGTTCAAATGGAAAGGTTAATGGAGTTGCAATTAGGTGAAAATAAATGGGCGAAATTGGAAAAACAGATAAACGGGATGAACAATAGAGAATTAATTTTTAGGAAGTGGAATAGGAGTGATATAGGTAAATTAATAGGCCCAATGAAAGGGACTATGGAAATTTGGGGAAAATGGCAAGGGAAAATAGGATTATATAAATCTAAACTGTCATCGCTTTATGTAATAAATAGAGAAAACGAAATTAACTTAAATAGGGTTATAGGAGAGTTGAAGGGAAGAGGGATAACTAAGATAGAACAGTTATACGAGAAGGATGGCAGGCCAAGTAGAAATCGTATAGAATGGTGGTTAGGTAAGGGAAGGTGGCTACAAATAAATGCAATATGTAAATATCTAAATGAAAGGGAGAATAAAGAAGTATTATGGCGGGAGGAGACAGGGTTAGAGAAAATAATAAGAGAAAAAAGTGAGGGGATAAAGGCGCAAGCAACTAATATATACAAACTGCTAGTGCAGTCAGATGGGGACACGATTGATGGATTGACTAAATGGTGGCAAAATGAGATATTAGTAGAGGTAGAAGAAATGGAAAATATAGTAGAAGATATAAGGAAAATTAAAAATACAAGAATTAGGGAAATGAGAAGGAAAATATTACATAAGTGGTATTTCACTCCCATTCAATTTGCACATTTTCAGCAGAATGTCAGGGGGAATTGTTGGCATGGTTGTCAAGATAAAGGAGTGTTTATGCATATGTTTTTGGAATGCCCGATAGTGCAGGAATTTTGGCAAAAAGTGAAAGAGGATATCAATAGAATGTTAAATATACAATGGACAATCACTAAGGAAATGGCAGTACTAGTAAAAAGTAATGCGATGGGAGAATTTACAGAAATAAAAAAATCAGCAATAGAAAGCGCTCAGGCAGTAATAGTTTTGGGTTGGAAGGATGCGACAAAATGGACAATGCAAAATTGGTATAGGTACATGGTGGACCATATTTAATTTGAAATTATGGAAAAAAGGATAAATTTGGATAATGAAACTGAGTTGGGACAGCTGATGGGACGGTGGGAGGGGGTGGGACAAGGTAAGACGATATATGACGAGCAGAATCCGAGACCAAGCTACAAGAAATAAACTGGAATCACTCTATAATATGTAAACAGATATATTGCTCTTGGGTTAAGTGGATTATACAAGAAATACCCCCAATTTGGTGGTGGGGAATGTGTGTATGTCGGGGTGGTGGGCACAATTCACAATTCACTACGCACTGTTTTATGTTGTGTGATTTTAAATTGTTAAAAATCAATAAAAAATATTTATTTAAAAAAAAAAGATTTTTGGCTCACATGAAGGCTCTGGGAAGGCATTTTTGGCTTCTGGGGGGGAGGGCATTTTTGCCCTCCATTGGCTCGAGGGAAGCCCTTGGAGACTGGGGAGGGCAAAAAACAGGCCTGCCAAGCCCACCAGAAGTTGGAAAATGGCCAGTTTCAGGCCTCCAGGGGAGCAGGGAAGGCCATTTTTGCCCTCCCTAGGTATTGAATTATGGATGTGGGCATTCATACATGCACGATAGTACGCGTGCACATGCTTTTGGCACCCAAGGAAAAAAGGTTTCACCATCACTGTTCTGGGAGATGATAGACAATATCTTCCTTTGTAGGTGAAACAGCAATAATACGAGTTAAATAACATTGGGTTTCAGATAAATTAGCAGGAATATAATTTAAAAGATTATGAACCAATTGACAAACATGAGAATCAGAAATGTTAACAGCATTAGAAGAAAATTGCTGAAAGGCTAAGATGACAGAAAGGTGTAAGGATACCATATTTTTCGGAGTATAAGATGCACCTTTTTCCTGATAATTTGGGTGCGTCCTATACTCTGTATGTAGCTTCCCCCACCCACCCCAGCCCTAATTAGCTGCTAACGATCTTCCTAGCTCTTATCTTGCAGGCTCTTTCATTGTTTCTCTCTGTGAAGAATGTTTACCAGGCCCTAAGTCTTGCAAGGTTTGTTTTCATTGCTCTAACTTGCTCTGAATAAGTTTCTTTCCAGCCCTAACCAGGTGCTAACAATGTTCCCAGCTCTTACCGGCTTGCAAGCTCTTTCATTGTTACTCTCTGCAAAGAATGTTTTCCAAGCCTTAAGTCTTCCCAGGATTTTTTTCATTGCTTTAACTTGCTCTGAATAAGTTTCTTTCCAGCCCTAACCAGGTGCTAACAATGTTTCCACCTCTTCCCCACTTGCAAGCTCTTTCATTGTTACTCTCTGCAAAGAATGTTTGCCAAACCCTGTCTTTGCAGGTTTATTTTTTCATTGCTCTACTTGCTCTGAAAAAGTTTCTTTCCAGCCCTAACCAGGTGCTAACAATGTTTGCAGCTCCTACCGGCTTGCAGGCTCCTTCATTGTTACTCTTTGCAAATGTTTTCCAAGCCATAAGTCTTTGCAGGTTTTTAAAAATTGCTTTACTTGATCCAAATGTTTCTTTCCAACCGTAACCAGGTGCTAACAATGTTCCCAGCTCTTACTGGCTTGCAAGCTCTTTCATTGTTACTCTCGCCAAGTAAATTTTTTTAAAAACCCTAACCAGGGGATCAACTAATGTGCTGAAGCTGACCAGACTAAGGACGCCAGCCAGATGAATATCTGTTAAGAAGATTATTTCCCCTATTTTCCTCTGCAAAAACTAAGATGCATCTTATACTCTGGTGCGTCTTATACGATACCTAAGGGAAAACGGATAAAGTTTTATAGTCCTGCAAAATCTCTTTTCCCCTCCATTCCTAGAGGAGTTTAAACATTAGGAAGGGAAGGTTGCATATTAATGTCTAACAGTCACTGGATACTTGTGACAAAAGAGGAAAATAATTATCTGATTGAGATTAGATTATTATTTTAAAACTTGCAAGAGTAATTAACAAGAGCTAAATTGCCCAGGCACTCTGTGTTCCAGGTGAACACTGAAAAATGTAGGTCAATTGTAGGACAACCTTATACAGTTCAGAATGCAAGAGAAGGATGTTTACTTCAGCCCCAAAGACCTATTGCTTATCTACTGTCACAAACAGAACTAGGCTCACATTGTGAAGGAGTTTTTCGCTATTGTTTTTACTTTAGATAAATTTCATCAATATGTATATGGCACTGTAATACACATCAACATGTGTATTACTGTGGTCCATAAACCACCATAAGCTATTACAGATAGTCCTCAACTTATGACCACAATTGGAACCAGAATTTCCATTTGTCAGCAAGACAGTTGTTAAGTGAACAGTGGCCAATTTTATGACCTTTTTGCCACAGTTGTTAAGTGAATCATACAATATTAAGTGAATCTGGCTTCCCCCCTTGACTTTGCTTATTGAAAGCTGGCTGGGACGATCACAAATGGTGATCTTATGAGCCTCGTAACACTGCAATCACATAAATACAATAACATTAATGTGGGGGTGCTGCAAGCTTCATAAGTGTGAGAATGGGTCATAAGTCACTTTTTTCAGTGTCATTGTAACTGAATAGTCACTAAATGAATGGTTGCAAGTCAAAGGTGACATGTAATATAAGGACAGATGAGCTGTATTCAAGAATTGCTCTAGCAAAAGTTTTGCATGCTCTGGCACTTAGATCATTAGAGATGAGTACACCAAGGTCCTTGACAGAGTGAGGGTGGTCTACAAGGTTATATCTGCCCGGCTTGTACATGTATTTTGTATTTTGATTTTTTTTTTGCCAATATGTAAGAACATTTCTTGGTTGAGATTTAGAATTGCCAATTGTTTGACCATTCTGACAGTCAAGATCAGAAGGTAGGTAGGGTAGCATCATTGTCAGTGGTACTGAATAGTTTTACATCATCAGCAAACACAGTTACTTATAACCTGATCTCAAAGGTCAATTGTTTAAAGTATAAAGAACATGTGTCCTAAAATGCTTCCTTGGGGGACAAGTCTGTTAATTGGTACAGGGTTTGATAAGGCTGTCCCTATCAAAAACTACTTGTTACTTGTTTAATAGGAATGCAGCTATCCACTTGCATATTAATGTCTAACAGTCACTGGGTACTTGTGACAAAAGAGGAAAATAATTATCTGATTGAGATTAGATTATTATTTAAAAACTTGCAAGAGTAATTAACAAGAGCTAAATTGCCCAGGCACTCTGTGTTCCAGGTGAACACTGAAAAATGTAGGTCAATTGTAGGACAACCTTATACAGTTCAGAATGCAAGAGAAGGATGTTTACTTCAGCCCCAAAGACCTATTGCTTATCTACTGTCACAAACAGAACTAGGCTCACATTGTGAAGGAGTTTTTCGCTATTGTTTTTACTTTAGATAAATTTCATCAATATGTATAAGGCACTGTAATACACATCAACATGTGTATTACTGTGGTCCATAAACCACCATAAGCTATTACAGATAGTCCTCAACCTATGACCACAATTGGAACCAGAATTTCCATTTGTCAGCAAGACAGTTGTTAAGTGAACAGTGGCCAATTTTATGACCTTTTTGCCACAGTTGTTAAGTGAATCATACAATATTAAGTGAATCTGGCTTCCCCCCTTGACTTTGCTTATTGAAAGCTGGCTGGGACGATCACAAATGGTGATCTTATGAGCCTCGTAACACTGCAATCACATAAATACAATAACATTAATGTGGGGGTGCTGCAAGCGTCATAAGTGTGAGAATGGGTCATAAGTCACTTTTTTCAGTGTCATTGTAACTGAATAGTCACTAAATGAATGGTTGCAAGTCAAAGGTGACATGTAATATAAGGACAGATGAGCTGTATTCAAGAATTGCTCTAGCAAAAGTTTTGCATGCTCTGGCACTTAGATCATTAGAGATGAGTACACCAAGGTCCTTGACAGAGTGAGGGTGGTCTACAAGGTAATATCTGCCCGGCTTGTATTTTGTATTTTGATTTTTTTTTTGCCAATATGTAAGAACATTTCTTGGTTGAGATTTAGAATTGCCAATTGTTTGACCATTCTGACAGTCAAGATCAGAGGGTAGGTAGGGTAGCATCATTGTCAGTGGTACTGAATAGTTTTACATCATCAGCAAACACAGTTACTTATAACCTGATCTCAAAGGTCAATTGTTTAAAGTATAAAGAACATGTGTCCTAAAATGCTTCCTTGGGGGACAAGTCTGTTAATTGGTAGAGGGTTTGATAAGGCTGTCCCTATCAAAAACTACTTGTTACTTGTTTAATAGGAATGCAGCTATCCACTTATGCAAGGATCCGGAAATGCCATAAGATTTTAGTTTTAGAAGTAGTTTGCCATGTACTACTGAATCAAAGGCTTTATATAAATCTATATAAATTGTGTCTATTGCTTTACCCTTGTCCAGTGGAGAAGTCCATATTTTTTGCAGTGTAAGAGTTGCAGATTTTGTATGAAGAGCCTGAATTTTTTTCTGAAGCCAGACTGCTTGTTTGAGAGTAGGGTTGTTGGTCTCTAAGTAGAGGGCAATGTATTGCTTTATGACTGATTCGATGACTTTGTGTGTGGTGCAACATAAAGAGATTGGACTGTAATTTTCAATTAGGCTGGGTTCATCCTTTTTGAAGATGGGGATGACTATGGCTAGTGACCATAAACTAGGCAAGGAGCAGGTTTTGAAAGCTATTTCATAGATTATGCTAAGAGGTTCTGCTATGGTGGTTCAGAGTTTTTTAATGAAGTAGGCACATAATCCACCAGGGCCAATAGATAGAGTTTATGTTTATGTTTATGTTTATTTAGATTTGTATGCCGCCCCTCTCCGCAGACTCGGGGCGGCTCACAACAAAGTGGAAACAACAGTATATAACAAATCTAAATTTCTACTAAAACATTTTAAAAAACCCATTTTCTAAACACGCATACATACACACATACCATTCATAAATTGTATATGCCCGGGGGAGATGTCTCAGTTCCCCCATGCCTGACGACACAGGTGGGTCTTAAGAAGTTTACGAAAGGCAAAGAGAGTAGGGGCAGTTCTAATCTCCGGGGGGAGTTGGTTCCAGAGGGCTGGGGCCGCCACAGAGAAGGCTCTTCCCCTGGGGCCCGCAAACCGACATTGTTTAGTTGATGGGACCCGGAGAAGGCCCACTCTGTGGGACCTAATCGGTCGCTGGGATTCGTGCGGCAGCAGGCGGTCTCGGAGATATTCTGGTCCAGTGCCATGAAGGGCTTTAAAGGTCATAACCAACACTTTGAATTGTGACCGGAAGTTGATCGGCAACCAATGCAGACTGCGGAGTGTTGGTGAAACATGGGCATACCTAGGTAGGCCCATGACTGCTCTCGCAGCTGCATTCTGCACGATCTGAAGTTTCCGAACACTTTTCAAAAAGGTAGCCCCATGTAGAGAGCATTACAGTAGTCGAACCTCGAGGTGATGAGGGCATGAGTGACTGTGAGCAGTGAGTCCCGGTCCAGATAGGGCCGCAACTGGTGCACCAGGCGAACCTGGGCAAACGCCCCCCTCGCCACAGCTGAAAGATGGTTCTCTAATGTGAGCTGTGGATCGAGGAGGACGCCCAAGTTGCGGACCCTCTCCGAGGGGGTCAATAATTCCCCCCCCAAGGTAATGGAAGGACAGATGGAATTGTCCTTGGGAGGCAAAACCCACAGCCACTCCGTCTTATCCGGGCTGAGTTTGAGTCTGTTGACACCCATCCAGGCCCCAACAGCCTCCAGACACCGGCACATCACTTCCACTGATTCGTTGACTGGACATGGGGTGGAGATGTAAAGCTGGGTATCATCAGCGTACTGATGATACCTCACCCCATGCCCTTGGATGATCTCACCCAGCGGTTTCATGTAGATATTGAATAGCAGGGGGGAGAGGACCGACCCCTGAGAGACCTCGGAGTCGACCTCTGGCCCCCCACTAACACCGACTGCGACCGACCGGAGAGGTAGGAGGAGAACCACTGGAGAACAGTGCCTCCCACCCCCAACCCCCCCAGCCGGTGCAGAAGGATACCATGGTCGATGGTATCGAAAGCCGCTGAGAGGTCAAGAAGCACCAGGACAGAGGATAAACCCCTGTCCCGGGCCCGCCAGAGATCATCCATCAACGCGAGTTGGTTTTACATTGGGTAGTGCCTTTTCAATGGCATATTCTATTCCATTCTATTCTGTGAAAACAATATGTAGATTGTGATTAGTTGCTGTAGGATTGGGAAATGTTACAAATGACTTCAGGCTCTAATATTTTATTTCCTTCTGCAAGACCACTCATCCTCTTCCTTTAACTCCCAGAATGCCTGAGCTAACATGATTGCCTTAGGAATTCTGGGAGTTGAAGTCCACAAGTCAGAGAAGAGCCAACTTTGCCTACCCCTGCTTTGGGCAATGCAAACAGGAACCAGATGCAAAGGGCTCCCTTTCCCCTATGTCCCTCTCTCAGTGAATTCTACCCACACTAAATTCCTATTACAGGCAGAAACGAGGTAAGTGCGGCTTCAGTTGAGTGATCGCACAACTTGAACCCGAGCATTAAGCAAAGCAAAAGAGAGCGCTGCTCAAGGTTCGCTTCTGGATAGCGCCAAGGGCTATTTTTTTTTTCTTCTTGTGAAGCCTGAAGCAACCGCGGTGAATGGATAAATAACGCAAGATATTGGCGTCATGCTTTCCCGTAGATACGGCAGACGTAGGAGCGGCACGAGCAAGTAATTTCTCGACCGTGAAAGGGGGACGAAGGGGCTTTCCTTTAGGGTTGTTATCCCTTTCCACGTCCCGGAGATAAGCTCCACCCCTTGAGCCAGACTTCCCTGAGGCCTTTGCCGCCTCTTTGCCGCACCCACGCCACCTCGCGGATCGCCTCAGATCTTGACATGACTCCCGGAATGTTCTCCGACGCTCTGCCAGCCCCGCCTGGAGACAGGGAGAGAGGGAGCCCGACATGCTAAAGGAAAAGCCGGGCGGCGTTAGCGTTTTCGCCACTCGCTTTCTTTCAGGATGGCGGTGGAGTCGGCGGCGAGGCTCGCGTGGACCTTGCTATGCCCCAGAGATTTCTGGCAACGCGTTTCCGGCCCACAGGAGGAGCAGCTGCTGAAACTGATGAGCTACACCCTGGTGGGCTTTCTAATTCTGGCCGTAGGGTTCGTCCTCCACTGTGCCGGGGCACCGTACGGCCGCTACGCTTCAGCCTCTTACGGCTACCCTCTCCCGGGCACCCTGGCCTGGATGGTGCAAGAAGCGCCCGCCTTTCTTTTCCCGGTAATGCTCGTGCTGTGTAGCGAGGGTAGCCGTCTGAGCTTCTGGCCGAACCGCTTTCTGCTAGGACTCTTCCTCATCCACTACTTTTACAGGTTGGCGAGATTATTATTATTTTTCTCTTTTTTCTTTTATTTCTTTATTTCTCTCTCTCTCTCTTTCCTTCCTTCCTTCCTTCCTTTCCTTCTCTTCCCTCCTTCCTTTCCTTTCCTTCTCTTCCTTCCTTTTTTTTTAAATGGCACATGGTTTGAATTTCTTGCATTTTTAAAGTTCTTTGAATCAGGTTTAACCAGGAACAGGGCTGGATAATTATGTGCTACAGAGGTCCCTTTGACATAAAAAGATTAGCCATTCCCCAGGCTCTGGCCAATTATTTATAGGCAGAATTTCGAAACAGCATCTTTGACCAAGAACATAGATGATGACATCTGTCAGGTGGATTTGGTTGGTGCTGAAACTATCAAGTTAAATCCCGGCTTTTTAAAAAAAAACTTTGTTGATTGGCATAGATTAGATCTTAGATTACTAGAGTTGGAAGGGACCTGGTAGGTCATCTAGTCCAACCCCCCCCCCCAAAAAACCAGAAATTCCTACACCATTTCAGACAAATCCAATCTCTTGAACACCTCAAGTGTTGGAGTTTTAAAAAAACTCACATTTTGAGGGGAAGGGAACTGATAAAAGAAATACTGGATGGATCTATATTCATGGGTGGAACATGAAGCCATATCTGCCGGCATGCAAGCTGTTTCTCTAGCTCAGCTACAGCGCGCACGTGTGTGCCAGCCAGCTGATTTGCGGCTTGCATGGAGGCTTTGAAGGGCATTTTTAGCCTCCAGGGGCAGGCGAGGCCGTTTTCACCCTCCCCGTGCTCCAAGAAAGCCAAGGGTGAAAAATGGGCCTACCAGGCCCACCAGAAGTCAGGAACGGGAGATTATGAGTACTCATGCCTGCATGTGGGGGTGGGCAGCCTGGGACTTATGCATGCACGGGAGGGCGGGACACATGGGGCATTAAATTATGGGTGGGCACACATGCAAGGGCGATAACATGCATACACATGCTTTTGGCACCTGAGGAAAAAAAGGTTTGCCATCATTGTCCTGTGCTGAAGAATGGGTGGATTGGAGTTTTTCCATAGAATCATTTATTTGTGAAACACCCCGAGTCTTCAGAGAGGGACGGCATACAAAACTAATAAATTATTATTATAATTATTATTATTATTATTACCTAACAAACATCTTAAAAACACGTTGTTAAAAGAGCAGGTACAGATCTTTCATTCAGATTAGAGAGGCACATATTATTCTGATAAGGAGAAACAGCAGGCTAAACCTGAATGCCAACAAGTTGTTTCTTTAATTGACTCTATTTCTTTGATCAAGTAAATGTTTATGAGGGCACTCCCACAACTTCCTTTTAAAGCGAATCAGATTTAAAAATAATAATTGTGCCATTGATAATGCGGGAAAAGTTATCCCCCCTCCGCCCCCAGATCATAGCTTTGGTGCTGGAAAATCATGTTGTGGCCAAAGTAGAAATGTTGGGAAGACATCTGGATTGTATACAGCAAATTTATGTCTTTGTCATTAAGGAGCAAAATCAAATCACATTTGAAAAATGGAAATGTCATTTACCCTCAGCAATAATCTGTTATATTCATATCGTTATTATTAGTGTTGACATTTTGAACATTTATAGCCTTGAATTAGCCTGCTAATGAAATTGCTCTAATATGGATTTTTTTGCATAACAGATTTTTGAGTAAACTAGATACCACACACCTGAAACCTCTTTTGAGGATAAGAAGAAATAAGTAATGCATCAAAATGATTCACAAACTAGATAAATTTCTATAATGTGTGTGTGTGTGTGTGTGTGTGTGTGTTTTAAAGCCTTTGTGAATGTCATAAATCTATTGAGATTTGACTATCAATAGATTTCCCAACCCAGATCAAAAGATTAAGGGTTTTTAAAAACAAGCTTGAAGTCCAATTGCTCTCTAAGGTCAGTATCCCAATTGAATTCACATTCACAAGGCTGAATGCTACAAAACTATGGGACTAAAATGCCTGTTATAGCACCTACACTTTGACTATTCACCTCCCTAGATTCACTGTCATTATTCTCCATGTCTTTTACATTTCTCTATTTCTTCCTTTTAAGCTTATAGTTTGATGATTATTTACCCATAGTGACTGAAGTTATAATTCACCCTTGCTTCTTAATTAGGAGAACTCAATACATGATCATTGGCAAATCTCGCCAAGGCGCTAAGCCCATGATGGCGACCCTATGGCACATGTGCCAGAGTGGCCTGCAGAGCCCTATGTCTGGGCATGCACGCCATTGTCAGCTGCTCTGCTGGTTTCTGATGTGTGCATGCGCACCGCTCAGCTGGTCTTTGGGTTTCTGGCACTCCAGTGCATGGTCCATGCAAGCACATTCCAGTTTGGGCATTCGGTGCTGAAAAGGTTCGCCATCACTGGTCTATATATTGCACTAATTCATTGGGGCTTATTTATTGAATGGCCTTATAGGGAGTCTCACAGATGGTTTAAAGTTTCAAGGCATAATGTTATAAGCACCATTTGGTGTTTATAAGAAGTTGCAGCAACCATATACTTGGCTCTCTGATAAAATTTTAAAACTGTTAATTCTTAGTGCTTATGAAGATTGATAACTCCAAATTATTTATTTGTTTGTTTGTTTCATTGATTGATTTCCATAGCCATCCTTCTCAGCACATGCAGCTAAACGTTTTTTTAAAAACCATATAATTAAGATCTTAAAAACATTTCAAAACAATAAAGTAGTAAAGTAGTAAGTAGTAAAAACCATTAAAACAATAAAAGACATTACTTTAAGCATTAAAATTTTCTTAATTATAAAAGCCCGTGTTTATTTTTTTAATTACTTGATCTCATTAAACATACATTTGGAATATCTGAATCAGTATTTCCTAATTCTAACTAATTGCTTAATTCATAGATTTTTGAAATTTATGATAAAGCTCTCCCTATTCTTTATAATTCTGAGCACACAATTTATGAGATGTAACTTTTGAAGTAAGGTAAAACAGTTACAGAAAGAAATCTCATCTATAACATTTTCCACCAACAGAGCTGAATTAAATTCAGAATAGTTACCTACAAGATCATTTATTTCCAGTACAAAGCACTTTAAGCATGGTATATACAGTAGTCTACTGCCAAATCTCTTAGATTGTTCAGATTTATTTGAGAAGAGAAACTACATTTTTGACAGTGATTTAGTAAAAATATTCCAGGAAGTACCATAATTTATTTCTGAATAATTATAGTGTTAGGAGAATTGACTACTGTAATCAATTTTGCACAATTATGCCCAGAGTTAAAATACAATTTCCTCTCTCCTACAGAGGCATGACTATTCGTGTTGCAAATTAGGGCATAACAAATTTTTCAGCTTTCAATTTCCAAACATTAGGGGTACTCAAAAGTTCTGACATGCCTTGAGGTTTGTAAATATATTGGTTACAATATAATTTAGATGTGCTTGGTAAATATAACTTTTCAACATTTTGCATCACAAGTATATTAGAGTGAGTAATGGTACAACCCAGTGGTGGGATTCAATTTTTTTTATTACCGGTTCTATGGGGGTGGCTTGGTGGGCATAGCAAGGGAAAGATGCTATAATATCTCCATTTGCACCCCATTCCAGGGGAAGGATACTGCAAAATCCCCATTTCCTCCCAATCAGCTGGGACTTGGGAGGCAGTGAATAGATGGGATAGGGCCAGTCAAAGGTGGTATTTACCAGTTCTCCAAACTACTCAAAATTTTTGCTACTGGTTTTCCAGAACTGGTCAGAACCTGCTGAATACCACTTCTGGTGCAACCCAAACATAAGACCAATACCTAGATTTTGCAACTATACTAAATATGTTATTTGTAATTTTCACTATTGATACATATAACCAACTGCTGATACATAAAGCACTTCTTCAAGATATGGTGGATTTCTCAGATGTCAAGACTTGGGTGAACTTTCAAGAGTTCTAAACATCTTTACTAATATTGCTCAGTTTAGTTTCCTTGTCCAGTTTCCTTATTATGCATCTCTAAACTAAAGTTTATTCTTTTCTTCAATTGAATATCATCTTCAATTGAATATCAATTTGAAGATAGTATATCTAGAAGAATAATCTAAGAAGCTAAGAAAATAAAAAAATTAATTATTATTTAAAAGAATCTGTTCATTACAATATGAAGTCACAACACCAGTTCTTTAGCTGGTATTTGTCTGCATCAAGTTCTTCCTAAGGATTTTGTAATTTATCGGCACGGTATATAGGCAGATCCAAGCAGGTTGGATTATTTTATTATTATTTTATATATGATGGATTCAGCCACCATCACATAACCCTACTGAAAAACCCCCCCAGCCAAGTGTTGTATTTGAATACCAACATATTGTCCACCTATCATACAACCTTGATACTTTCAGGAACTATAAAGGGATATATAAACATACTTGTAAAATAGTACATGGGCCATTCAAAATTAATCTAGACAAACCCCAAAATTATGTTTTACAATGCCCCTAAATCATTTATGTCATATCTCATTTCTCACTGTTGAGTATATGAGATGATAACCCTAGTGTTTTGGATTGTTCAGAATCCCTGGGAGCAATGTGTGTTGCTTGATCCAAGTAACAATGTGATATCTTTTATTCTATTTTGTCCTCATTGTATTCATTCACAATTTATATAAATTAGTATTTCTTAACTTTGGCCACTTTAAGATATGTGGACTTCAATTCCAATATTTTTTTTTAAATTAGAATTTTAAAGATTGTTCTTTAATGTATTAATTGGATTGTTATTACTGTTTCCTGTTTTTTCCTGTACATGCTGTGAACCGCCCGGAGTTCTCGGAGAGGGGCGGCATACAAATCCAATTAAAACTTAAACTCAAATTCCCCAGCCAACTGTGCTGAAAATTCCTCTTATCCCTTGGAGCAGGAGTCACCAACGTTTCAAACCTCAGGGATCAATAAATTCATAATTTAAATCGCACAGACTAATATGCATTTTAAAAAAGATAAATAGCATTTAGTGCAATATAAAAAATGCAAAAAAAATTTCTGTGGACCACCAAATTTTCTCACGGGCCACCAATGTTCCACAGACCACCAGTTGGTGACCGCTGCTTTGAAGGATAACAGCCCAATCTTTTCCCAATAACATTCATAACATTCATATTTTGTTACCCTATTTAGTCAAATGGAAAATTCCCTGATACAGTTGAAGTTAGATATGACCACTCTTCCCCATTGGCTCCTAGTCACATGTTCAGAAATTAGAAATATAATTCAATAGCTTAAAACAAGTAAAGTCCCAGACCCAGATATTATTACATATAAAGTAATAAAAAAAATTGGAATGGTGGATCCCAATGTTAGTTTCACTTTTCACAGCAATAGATTGTTTGGACATGATACCAAAGGATAAGGGCTTAGCTGTTGTAATGCCAAAATATAAGAACGGGAAGACAGATGATTCGGCTAACCACTGCTCAAATAGTTTCCTAAGTCAGATCAAAAAAATGTATGCCAAATTTCTACAGGAAAAACTAAATGATTATTTAAATGAGAGCTCTTTTTTCACCCCAAACAATACATTCATGAAATTGTAAATTGTGGGTGCTCAATCACTGGAGGTTTTCAAGAAGAAACTGGACAGCCATTTGTCTGGAATAGTATAGGGTCCTGCTTCTAAAATATGAAGTACATACTTCAGAAACTTAAATACAGTAATACCTCGTCTTACGAACTTAATTGGTTCACGGAGGAGGTTCGTAAGGCGAAAAGTTCGTAAGATGAAACAATGTTTCCCATAGGAAACAATGTAAAGTCAATTAATGCATGCAACGAACCCCCCCCCCCTGCAAAAATGGCGCTCCACTGGGCGCTGCTGCCCGGCTGTCGCCTTTTGAAACAGCCGGGGGGCTTCTCGGCATTCTCCAGAATGCCAAACCTGGAAGTTCGGCAAAAGTTCAGGTTCAGCGTTTGGGTTCAGGAGGACGCTGAGAAGCCCCACCGCCCGGCTGTCAGCTTTGCAAAAGAGCCACAGAGTTGTCGGTCCGGTTGGGAGGCTCAAATGGAGGTGGGGAATCCCTATAGGGAATTCCATGGGCAGAGCTTTGGCATCACGAAGATGTCCTTCCTGGAGTCCACGTTTCAGTCAGCCAGGAAAGATGTCTTCGTGACGTCAAAGCTTCGCCCATGGAATTCCCTATTGGGATTCCCCACCTCTGTTTTAGGCTCCTGACTGGCCCGACAGCTCCGCGGCTCTTTTGCAAGGCTGACAGCCGCGCGGCGGGGCTTCTCAGCGTCCTCCTGAACCCGAACGCTGAACCTGAACTTTTGCCGAACTGCTGGGTTTGGCGTTCAGGAGAACGCCGAGAAGCCCCCCAGCTGTTTCAAGAGGCAACAGCCAGGCGACGGGGCTTCTCGGCGGCCTCCCAAAAGCCAAACCCGGAAGTTCGGCAAAAGTTCAGGTTTGGCGTTCGAGTTTGAGAGGACGCCGAGAAGCCCCCTGGCTGTTTCAAAAGGCGACAGCCGGGCGGCGGGGCTTCTCGGCGGCCACCTGAACCTGAACTTTTGCCGAACTTCCGGGTTCGGCGTTCAGGCGGCGGGTTCATAAGACGGAAAAAGTTCGGAAGAAGAGGCAAAAAATTTCCAAACCCCAGGTTCGTATCTTGGAAAGTTCGTATGACGAGGGGTTCATATCACGAGGTACCACTGTATTAGTGCAAAGTGTGTTTGTGCATACACATTTATATGTGTATTTACTATTAATGCTTTATTTTTTGACTTTTTTGAACTGAAAAGTGACCTAGTAATAGAGTTTTCTTCTGAAAATATGGCTGTGCATTTGTGTGAATTACTGCAGTGTTCAAAATAATAATTAAATAAAAAAATATTTTTCATTTTCCAGATCTTTCATCTTTCCTTTCTTAATCCGTGGAGGAAAATCAATACCATTTTTTGTATTTGTGTCAGCATTTATATTCTGCTCATATAATGGGTATTTGCAAGGCCGGAGTTTAACTAATTATGCGGAATATTCATCCAACTATCTAACAGAACTACGTTTCATTCTTGGTGAGCCAGTTCAAGTAATATGTATATGTCAAATTGTCAACAATTGATCTTTGTTTCTTATCCTGAATGGCTTAAATCCCCTCTGTGTTAAGCTATGTTTTTTCTTTTGTTCAAGCTGAAATTGTACCTTCTTGAGAATTGTACTCCCACTTGCTACTGTAGTAAAACAGAAGTCCTGGAGAAAGAAGTGATTCATTATTTTTTAAGCTATTTAAATCAACGGAAAATGTAATCACAACAGATTTTCCCAATGTCATTTCTTTTTGTGTTTCTGACCAACTCAAAATCTCCTAAATAGCATTGTATCTTAATTTTACCTCTAAAACAGCCGCTTTGTTGAATGAGGACAACTAATCTAAGAAAATCTAGTGAGCTAAGAGAATGGGCAAGCAGTTGTTTCTTTTAGCTGTTATCTAGTGAAAATTAGCATTATTTATGCAAGATATAACAAGTAGATCAATCCTGCTGCAATGTTGAGAAGGGCAATTCTAATCTATAGGGAGTCCTTGCTTAAGGACCACAGTTAGGACTAACAACTCTATGGCTAAGTAGTATGGTTTTTAAGAGGGACATCACATGAGTGTGACTTGCAATTTTACTGTAGGCTATTCCTTTTAATCTGCTTGTCGAACCTGGCTTGTTAGAACTGTGTGAATGGTGATTGCATGACTGCAGAACACTTCAATAATTGAAAACAGCTGCTGGTTGCAAGTGACGGCAGGGACAGTGTGAAGTGAAAGGGGAAAGGACTGATCATTAAGTTATTTTCCAATGCCATTGCAATTTTGAAAGTTACAAAACTGGGCTGCCATTAAGAGATAGAGTGACTAAGATGACCAAGGGTGATTGGACACATAAGGAATTTGTGTCCAATGTGTGAGCTATAAGAGCACATACAAACTACAAAGAGATAAATCATATATCATAAATCATAAAAATGAAGGCGAATATACATGTCTGTCATAAATCATAATCTACAACAACAATTGATAAATCATAATGTATCAATAGGAGAAGGTAGTAGATAAGATGAGAAGTGAGAAAGATGAGAAGATGAGGATGATTATGTAGAAGGGAGGATTACCAATATTGGAAAGATTATGTGAATGAAGGAAGTAAGGAACCAAAGCTTTTCTGCAAGCAGCAATCATTGGGACCTCTTGCCAGGCATGTAGTATTACAATTCAGATACAACTCCTCTCAATTATATATTTAAACAAGTGTGGACAAGGCTTTGCTTTAAATTAATTAGGGAACCAGCCCAGTATTTTCTCCCTAGCCCAGGGGAGGAAACCACTGCAGAAACTAAAGTTGCCATCTCCAGATTGCAGTACCTGAAGCAAAGCTTGTGCTGTTTCATCTTCAGGAGGGTATTGAGATGCGGTGGGGATATGCTTGTAAAATAATTAGTGGTGGATTCTTGCTCTGGGGAAGGAACCTCGGTGGATTTTTTTAATATCCTGCAACTTCACGCATGGATTCTTATGAAATGAATGGCCTTAGTCTGAGCCATAACAAATTTGTTTACAAACTATTTGCTTATCCTTTTTCATTAAAAAAAATATTTACAAGACTCTTCGTCTGGTTCTTTTTAATTTAAAATCTTTTAATTCTCATCCACACCAATTTGCATTGATTACTGGGCGTGTAATGTGTTTATTGTGAAAAAGAACCTTGACTCCAGAAATCCTGTGGTTTTTGCATCTCTGCCAAACTGCATTTATTTATTATTTATTTATTAGATTTGTATGCGGCCCCTCTTGGAAGACTCGGAGCGGCAAAAACAAGCATATGGCTCCGGTTTCATCAATATCTGGCAGGACTTGTTGAAATTTTCAAGCATGTCATTAGTTCTGAGTTACTCATAGTCAGTTTTGATTATTAATCAGACCAGAATGTAGAACTGCACAGTAGCATTGTATTGAGAACTCTCCCCAGCCTGGGTCTTCGATCAGATTGAGTAGAGCCAATATAGGTAGTCCTTGCCTTACAACCATTCATTTAGTGACTATTCAAAGTTACAACAGCATTGGAAGAAAATGATTTAGGAGCTTTTTTAAAATACAGTGGTACCTCTACTTAAGAACTTAATTCATTCTATGACCAGGTTCTTAAGTAAAAACATTCTTAAGTAGAAGCAATTTTTCCCACAGGAATCAATGTAAAAGCAAATAATGCGTGCAAACCCATAAGGAAAGGAATAAAAACTCGGAATTTGGGTGGGAGGAGGAGGAGGAAGAAGAGGAGGACAGTCACTGCCGAAGGAAGAAGGGGAGGGGAGGGGAATCAAAAAAAATCAAAACTTTAAGGCTTAAAAAAAAAAGAGGGACTCTGGGGCGGAGAGGAGGAGCATGCGTCTCCAATACACCCGGCGCAAGGCTGCCTCCCATACACTGCCTCCCATGCACTGGCTGCTGCTGCTGCTACTTGCTGCCCCATCCTTCCCATGCTGAAGGGCTCCCCTCTCTTCTCGCTTGCTCGCTTTGTAGCCGGTGCCTTTCCTTCACTGTGGTGACTCCTCGGCTGCCCAGAGTGAAGGGAGTGTTTCTTTTCTCTAGGCACTTGCAGAGGTTTATTCCCTGTTCACGTGCCCAGAGAAAGGAAAATGCTTTGTTCTCTCTGGACTGCCAAAGCCTCCCTAAGCACCACTAAAAGGCTCCTCTGGCAGCCCAGATGGTCGGGATTAAAGGGGGATTGGCAGGAAACTGGCTGGGCCTTCATGCCGCTCTCAAATTTCCTGGGAAATTTTTCTGGGCTCGGGTTCTTAAGTAGAAAATGTTTCTTAAGTAGAAGCAAAAAAAATCTTGAACACCCGATTCTTATCTAGAAAAGTTCTTAAGTACAGGCGTTCTTAAGTAGAGGTACCACTGTACATATATTTATGACCATTGCAGCATCCTTATGGTCACATGACCAAAGTTCAGACGCTTGGTAACTAGCTCCTACTTATGAGAGTTGTAGTGCAGGATAGTGCAGGTCCCTCTTTGTGACCTTCTGACAACTAAGGTCAATGGGGAAGCCAGATTCACTTAACAACTGCAGATGTTTCTTTCCTGTGGCAAGAAACATCAGAAAATGGGGCAAAACTCACCAACAACTGTTTTTCTTAGCAATGGAAATTTTTGGGCTCAATTCAATGAACCACTTTCCCTAGCATATTTACTTATTTTCTTCTTACATTATTTTTTAAAAAATTAAATCCTAAATTTAATTTCATTGCTTTAAAACGTTTCTTCCAGGGACTGCAGCCTGGCTAGGGGGTCTCCTGATTAACATGCACTCTGATTATATTTTGAGAAACCTAAGAAAACCAGGGGAGACAGGATATAAAATCCCAAGAGGTAAGGGTTGCATACGTTAAATTAAAATGTAAATATTTTTTCATTTAAAACTATGTAACAAAAATTTTGTTCCCAGCTTTTATATGTTATATTCCAATTGCTTATGTCTAAAACAAATTAAAAATTGCTTACATTCATCATAAACTTCGCTTTTGTGACCACGGCAATGAAAATTATGCATTTTTACTATAGAAACAGACCAGCATCTTCTCATTTATACAGTCAGACTAAGAACACTATATGTATTGCAAATTTACACAGATTACCAAAAACTGTTCAGAAGTGTGCGGCTTTCCGAGATTTACGACTATACTGCAAATCAGTTTCCTCGGTGTCTGACCTGATGCTTTCTTTTGAAGGTGGTGTAGCTCTGTCTGGGGTTGTTGGTACAGGAAGTTCAGGGCAGTGTGGCACTGGGGCAACAGATGAAGGAATGTCAGGATACGTTACAGGCGGTACATTTTTGCCAGTGCAACGTTTGGAAGAGTTCCCCATGCAGAAGTAGCAATTTGTTTAGTGATCAGTCGGTTCACGCCAAATTCTTGGGATAGCAAAATGCATGGCTCTCTTCTCTCCCCTGTACCAACCTATAAGCAAACAAAATTAAATCTGGATTGAGAATTTGATTTAGGCCTATTTCACACTAATGACTAGTGATATTTACAATATTAACACAGTTAATCCGCTATTTAAGAGAGTAGCATTTATCCACTTACCTTCAAGAGTTTTCTTGCAGTGCTCACATGTGAAATGAGGAGCCCATGGTTTGTCTTGGTCACCAACAGGCGTGCCGAAGTATGCTTTGTAGGCCTCACACATCTTAGCAGATGCTTCCACAGAGTACTTTTTTGCTCTTGTCTTTATAAACTGGCCACATACGTAGCAAAATGCGTCTGCTGGATGTATGCAACCTCTTGATGCCATCTAAATTGACTAAGTTGCTGTGAACTGTAAGGAAAAAGGATGTCTCTCCAAACTTGATAAAAATGGTCTTTATTCCATGCAGTATTAAAGTACAAGAGTGTACTGAGGATTCAGCAGAGCAAGATTGATCACCCGGTACCAGAGTAACATACAATATATACATTTACATTCCTAAGCTCCTCCTGTAATGGGTGTGAGGTGAAGTGTGAATACTGTCGTTATCAGAATCTGAATAGATATTGAATTCACACCTGTCTGTCTAGGTCAATTCCCCTTTGTCTGTGATGGCCATTGCCCACTTACTATGCAATCCCAATCAATTAGATCCTGTCTCTCCATCTCTCAGGAAGGGCTGTAGTGGCCCTATATAACTGTAGTTATACAGCTACCTACAACTCTGTACAATCCCAGAAAGTTCTAGATAATTCTGGACAGTTCTAGAAACTTCTTGATAGTTCTCACAATTCCAGTAGTTTCTTAAGTATCTTGAAATATTGCGAATATCCTTAAAAATAGATCAATTTCAAAATATCATTGTGCTGACCACAAAAGCAAAGTTTACAGGGAATAATAACTTTTTTCTATTCATTTAAGGTACAAACAATCAGAAAAACACACTTAACAACTGGGAACAAAATTTTTTTTGAAAATTATTACATGGTGATTTAATAATTATTATAATTATTGCTTGTCGGAGCTTGAACTTTGTATCCCAATTTTCTTGTTAATTGTTGATTAAATAGAAAATATTATGCCTGATAAGTAGAATCACCATCAGAATCAAAGCTTTGAGCTAAGCTTTGTCCTTTGGGACCTAGATAGACGGATCCATGTTCGTTTTCTGGCATGATATGAAAATAGTTTGCCATTGCTGCCTCCTGGCATGATATTTCAATTTTCTTATTTCTGGCTACCTTGACCCGTAGGATAAGGAGTTCACAATGTACTTTTCCACGAAGAGGCTTGGAAGAATATCAGCTTTTATTTGTACAAAGAAGAGATGGTTAGACCAGACAAAGAGTATGCAGTGAAAGCCACACTTTGGGGAAGGTATGGTGTCCTTTTATATCTTTAGAGACACCATCTTGGTACCCAATTCTGGCGCCTTGGCCCTTGCCTTCCTTGTATACCTGAATTGGCCATACAGCAAGAAACAGGGGGACTGAGTGCTTAGCAACAGAGGTATTTGCCCAATGTAATCCTGCCAAACCATGACATAACCCGCTTCTTCAGATATCCAGGCACATAATTGTACAAAAAAAACCAACACCCAAGATAACAAGTTAGATCACTGGTAGAAGCAAATGGCAGAGGCTAATCTGATTCTTACAGGAGCAAAGCAATTCTTACAAAAATGAAATAGCAAGTTATTGTTATGTCCCAGTAATTCTACCTATTCTACTGTTATTATGTCCCTTCAACAATATAACCCTAAAATAAAAGAGACAGATATTCCTTATCTTACAAGAGTTTGCTTAGGGCCTGTTCAAAGTTAAATGGATCTCCCAAAAAACATTTATGATCTCGAGTCTCCCCAAAAGCATTTATGATCTTGACAGCTGGGCTCCCATAGTTACGTGATGACATTTTGGATAATTGGCAGCTAGCCTGCATTTACAGCTTTTTGCAGCATTTAATGGTCAATTGGTAGTAGCATTGTATGCAACTTTTTGTTTTAGTTGTAAATAACAACCCAGCAAAGTCTCTCTCTGGCAGCCAGCTCTTTTATAGGGAGCTGCCAAACAGCCTGACTAATCAGCAGTCAGTATTTTTCCTCTAAAATGGAGGACCTACTGAAGCCTATGTGCATTAAAATAGTGCAGAATTAAGTTTCTTGGAGACAGAGGATTAATTCAAAAGGTTTGGGGGAGGGAGGCTTCTTCCCCAAACCAAAATACAGTTCTAACTAGCAAAACTAACAGCCAACATAATTTAATCTAATGCATTTTAAAAGGGCAACACCACAAAACTAGGGAGAATTAGAATCTTGAATGAACGTTTGGAATAAAAATAATAATCTTATGGTTATGATTTGCTTTAAATGAATGGTTCCCTCTCCTTTAGAGAGGTTTTAATGCTTGAAAATGGTAGTGTTGACTAATTTCCTTGATTTATTTCATATTCACTATAGATGTGGTTGAAAAATATTCAAGACAATTCCAGTTTGCATTTGTTGAAGTATATAAAGCTTTATTTACCAAGTCAATAATTGCAACATTTTTTTTCTATAGGAGGAATGTTTGAATACATAACTGGAGCTAACTTCTTTGGAGAGATTGTTGAGTGGTGTGGATTTGCTCTTGCATGCAACACACTAGAAAGTGCAGTTTTTGCCATCAGTACATTAATGATATTAGGAAGCCGAGCATATTCGCATCACCAGTAAGTTTCCCAACATCTTAATTTCTCTTGAGTGTTCATTTGACTTTATATGATGATTGTCACAAATATCTGCTACCTATATCCTGAATTTATTGTAAACATTAGTGGCTACATTTATTTTACAAACTGTTAAAGAAAAAATAGTTAATCTAATACTGAATTCATCTAAGTATTGTTATGCCGGGCTTCACATTACGAGCCCCAATTAAGTCAGGAATGTAAATTCAAACACACAAGCTGTTGCAGAGTAAACAGAAATGCAGTTTATCCAAAATAATGCTGTGCACACGCACTTTAAACTGAACAAATTAGCTCACACACAGATAATAGTCCTTGCAAGCTGCGAGAGACAAAAACAAACAGAGCAGAGAAGAGCAGCTGTGAGACCGTCACATTCAAATCTCTTCAAGTGAGTCCACAAGATTTACTTAGCTGTGAAATATCCAAAAAAGTCTGTGAAAGTCCTGGAACAATGCAAACACGATATCCTTCTCCAAACGGATAAACTCCCACACATGCGCTCTCTGCAATGCTGGTAATTTATCAGTAACCCCATTAGCCTAATTGCCTCAGTCACAGGTGTTCTCCCTTATCTTCTATGATACCTACGCAGTTGTTCCCTTCTCGTCATAAACCTGCGCCTATGAGCATCTATTATCCGATCCTCTTCGGAGTCTGATGACTCACTAATGGGGTCATTAGCTTATGGGCTGACTGCCTCCACCTCTCCGTCCGATTCTTCTTCTCCCCCAGCGTCTGACCTTGACAATGACTCTTCACTGTCAGAAGCTGCTGGCAGTAAGACAAGTCTCTGAGAACCTGAAGATTCTCCTAAACCAATGTCCACATTCCCCGTTGCAGGAGCTGGCCCAGAGCCAACTGCAACAAGTATGTTGATTGGTTTTTTGAAAATTGTATTTTTATTAAAAGTATATTTCAATAAAGATCAGTCTTTATGTTAAAAATCCAGCTATATAAAACCAGAATAAATCATCGTATAAAACCTGAAACATCACTAGAAGCCAAAATAAGGAAACTGATTTACTTTGTCCATGTTGTGCATGCAAATTCACTGGAGAAATCAACGTTGGTAGGAATGGTTAGTGGGTTCAAGGAAAAGGGGCAAGCAAAGAACTTACTGACTTAATACCACCAAAGTTGATAAAAAGAGGAAGGTCCAACATGAAGGTCCAACTTGACAGGGCAGCATGGGGAGCATTTGCCTATAAAGTCATCAACAGTTGGACACAACTGAACAGTTAAAACTACTACTAACTACCTTTAAAACACCATGTAATTTAAATAGGTCATTTGCAAGAAAGTTCTTATTAATATTCCAAAGTGAACCTGACTGATTTCATACTCTTTTAAACTTTGCATACCACAATCACAACATATCACAACCACAGCATACCCTTGGGAAAGTGGGACATGAATGATGTTCTGTCCCTTCCTTGGGTATTGTATGGGGGGAATCAGTAAACATTTCTCCAGCGAATGTCCCTTGAAGCAATATAAATTATGTTTTATTGATGGATTTGTGTGGCCATGTTTTCAAGTAAACAAGCTTGTCAAACAAACAGACTCCTGGGTTTGCTATAAATATTTTTTAAATAATTAAAAGTCAGCCATTAACTTCCCTTGTGAATTTTTTAGGTTTTTTGCATTTAATGTGGAGGGAATGGATTTACAGAGAAACTTATAAAAGAAATGTGAACCAGATTTATAATGATCTTTTCTGAGATTTTAAAATTTAAACATTTTAGAAATATCTATTTTAAATTGATGTTCCAACTTTCTACGTTGGATTATATTGTATAATTTCAGATGCTTGAGAACAGAGCAAACATTTCCTGGTTAAAAATACTTTTACACATCTTTGCAAATATTATAAAATACATCAGTTGTGACATATTTTAAATCAACTATTACAGTTGCCTGTGTTATTTTATTTTTATTTGATGATTTTTGCTGTTTCCATGTATATCTTCTATCTGTCCTTTGGCTATAATAAGGATTCATTCATTCACCTCCCTTTTATTTACTTTTTAAATATTTGAACTTTTGAGGCCGCTTATAATATTTTCCTGATACAAGAAGCTTTCAAATAACACTGGAAAGATTTTATAAACTTCATCAATAATTTGGAAGAAACACTTTGGATTTTGTCTAAACTAATATCTTTCCGCTAGTAAGATCTTCTGTTTAATGAGTTGAACCTTTAAAGAAGCACATCATGAATTGAATTCTTAAAAGCAGATGCATCTTTTTCCAGTTCTTATAAAAATATGAAAAAAAGTGTAACAGTTATGCTTCTTTTCAGATTTTATTAAGAACTGGAATGAAGTGCTTCTCTAAAGGTTCAACTCATTAAAGAGCCACATCCTTTTTTTCAAAAGTCAAAAAGTCAGGTGTCTTAAAAATAATAGTTTTGGCCATTTATACTGTTTTTTATTTGACTGTTAGTTCTTTTGAATGCCATATAGTCAGAAAGATGTGAACTGAAAATCATAATAGTTTGTATTTACAAAATAACTGAATTTGTGATTGGTAAGAAGCAACATGAAAAAATAGACTTACCGGTATTTACATTTGTTAAGGATTTGACATGTCTGAGTCAAACCATGTATTCACTTACTTTTTTTTTCTTCTTCAGATGGTATCTCAACAAGTTTGAAGATTATCCACGTTCCAGGAAAATTTTAATTCCATTTGTATTCTGAATTCTCATTGCGACTCTGTGCTTTGATTCTGTAGAATGCACTATAATTGCAGAAGGCAGGGGAGGTTAGCTAAAACAGGGTGTTTGTATATATTTTAGTTAAATTCATCACAGTATTAACATGGCATTGAGTGATGTGATGATTAATTCTCTTTTTTAATATTAAAATCTAAAGCCAGCAGAAAACTCTCCTGTTGATTATTAGTAGTTTCTTACTGAATTTTTATGAGAGCTCATGTTTTTTATAAACATGATTTAGAAAGCCATATCTGATATCAGAACATAGGTTTGAAGATGGAATGTTCATTGGAGTGGATAGTTATATTAAATCTAGATGATGATGATGATGATGATGATGGTGATATAAAACAATGAGTCTGGGATAAACTCATACAGGTGGTCCCAGTGGTAATCGGCACACTAAGTGCTGTGCCAAAAAACCTCCGCTGGCATTTGCAAACAATAAACATTGACAAAATCACAATCTGTCAGTTGCAAAAGGCCACCATACTTTGATCAGCAAATGAATCTCATTGGCTGTTTATTACTGTTTTTTGTGGTGGTGGTGATGATGATGATGATGATGATGATGATGATGATAATAATAATAATAATAATAATAATAATAATAATAATTTGCAAACAGCTAATAATAAACGTGCACAGGACCATGCTTCTTGAGTTTGGTAACCTGCATGGAAAAATTGAATCAATATATCTAATCACCCTTAATATTCCATTGACAAAATGCTGCTTAATTAAATATCACAAAATGTACCAGTCAGCTTCAGTGATGATATTCTGATTTCAAGTTGTTGGAATCAGGAAAAGCTGCAATTAGAGTGATGAGGATGTTAGAGCAATATTTATATCAATGCTTATAAGCATTGGGCAAATTGATCATATATTGATCATAGCATCTGAATTTGATAATAGTTCTCTAGCCAAGACAATATATTCTAATTGATCATTGTATGTTTATGTCCAGTGTCCAAAGGTGCTTTTTCCAAACGACCCCCTGGATTTTCCTTGGAATTCATATCAGAAACTCTGTTGTTCTGTACCTTATCCCAGGTGAGGTTAAACATCATAAACACTAGGTTTCAACCTGGTTTCTGGGAACTTGACTTATTTGTAAAAAGAATAAAGATGGATATATACAATCAAACAAATAAACTCAATAAAAGTAAAAGATCCAGTCCCTGTCCAGTCTTGTCTAATTTTACAGCACAGTACTCATCTTCGTTTCTTGGTAAGGGAGCCAGCATTGTCCAAAGACAATGGTCAGCATGGCTATATGCCAAAGGTGCACAGAACACTATTACCTTCCAACCAAAGTGGTATCTATTAATCTTCTCGTATTTGCATGCTTTCAGGTTGCTACATGGGCAGCAGCTGGTGCAAGGAACAGGAGCTTATCTCATTGCATGGGGCTCGGGTCTCAAAAACCAGACTGCCAATTTTCCAGCTCATAAGCTCTGTCTTTTATCTCCAAACCATCACACCTACTCTAGATTACAACTTGCATTCTGGGAACTTGGCTTATTTGTAAAAACAATAAAGATAGGATACACATCCATCCATCCATCCATACATGCATATAATAATACTGTATACAGTTGAAACTGAAAAAATTAGAATAACATGTAACAATTCATACAGGACCCGGATTGTGGGGGCAATACACTGGCTCTGTTAAAAAGTGCTATTGCTAACATGTTGTAAGCCGCCCTGAGTCTAAGGAGAAGGGCGGCATAAAAAAATTGAATAAATAAATAAATAAAATAAATAAATTCATTTATTTTAGTAATGCAACTTAAAAAGTGAAACGTGATATATGGGAAAGACTCATTACATGCAAGGGAGTTCAAGCTGTGATTTGTCATAATTGTGATGATTATATGATACAGCTGAAAGACCCAAATCCACAATCTCAGAAACTTAGAATATTACATGCAATCAATAAAACAAGGATTGGACATAGAACAATATTGAACCTCTGAAAAGTATAAACATGCATATGTATTCAGTACTTGATTTGGGTCCCAATGCAGCAAATATTGTCTCACTGCAGCTTGGCATGGATGCTATCAGCCTGTGGCATTGCTGAGGTGTTATGTAAAACCAGGATGCTTCAATAGTGGCCTTCAGTTCTTCTGCATTGTTCGGTTTCATGTCTCATATTTCTCTTGGCAATAGATTCTCTATGAGGTTCAGGTCAGGTGT
Source organism: Erythrolamprus reginae (assembly GCF_031021105.1). NCBI lineage: Eukaryota > Metazoa > Chordata > Lepidosauria > Squamata > Dipsadidae > Erythrolamprus > Erythrolamprus reginae. Next base: position 150,319,015 of record NC_091952.1, on the reverse strand, counting down.
TTGCTGGCCAATCAAGCCCAGTCATTTAATCAGTTTTTGGTGCTTTTGACAGTATAGGCAGGTCCCAGGTCCTGCTGGAAAATCGATGTCAGCATCCCCTTAAAGCTCGTCTGTGGAAGGAAGCATGAAATGCTCCAAAATCTCCTGGTAGATGGCGGTGTAGACCCTGGACTTAATGAAGCACAGTGGACCAACACCAGCAGATGGCATGGCTCCACAAATCAATACAGACTGGAAACTTTACACTGGACTTAAAGCAGCTTGCAGTATATGCCTCTCCATTCTTCCTCCATACTCTGGATCCTTGGTTTACAAATAAGATGCAAAAATGTCCACGGTCTGTGTCGAAAAGTTAAAAGATTGATCATAAAGTTTTTTTCCAATGCCATTATATTTTTGAACATTGCAAAGCTGAGCCATCTTTAAGGGAGGATTACCTGCAGCTGTGCGTTGCTCCTGGTTTGGTGGAATGGTAGTGCCAGTGATGGGAGGCTCTGCCCAGCTGCCCAGGACGCTTTTGCACATGTACAAAAGCATCACATGCATGAGAGAGCACATGCACAAGCTGGTAACAAAGGGTTTTAGAACCCACTATTGATTACCTGTACTGTTGAAAAGATAATATGAAGGGAAAAAGGAAGGAGCAAAGGTTTTCTGGGAGCAGCAATCAGTGGGATTCTTTGCCAGGCATGCAATGCAATATTAGAGGCAACTTCCCTCAATTATATGTGTTAAAACAAGTAAAGCAGCCCAGTATTTTCTCCCCAGTCCAGAGGAGGAAACTATTGCAGAAGTTAAAGTTGCCATCTCCAGATTGCAGTACCTGAAACAAAGCTTGTGCTGTTTCATCTTCAGTAGGGTATTAAGATGCGGTGGGGATATGCTTGCAAAATAATTAGTGGTGGATTCTTGCTCCGGGGAAGGAACCTCAGTGGATTTTTTAATAATCCTGCAATGAATGGCCTTAGTCTGAGCCACAACAAATTTGCAAACTATTTGCATATTCTTTTTCATTACAAAAGAAAGTCTCTACAAGACTTCACCTGATTGTTTTTAATTTAAAGTCTTTTAATTCTCATCCTCACCCTCAGAGTAACTACTACTTTTCATGCCACTTAGATTGCAGTTTGCATTGATTTCTGGGCATGTGATGTGTTTATTGTGAAAAAGAACCTCAACTAAGAAATCCTGCAGTTACCTCTCTGCCAAACTGCATGGGAAAATAAGCAAATGGCTCCAGTTTCATCAATATCTGACAGGATTGGATGAAATTTTCAGGCATGTCATCAGTTCTGAGTTACTCATGGTCAGTTTTGATTATTAATCAGGCAAGAATGTAGAAATGCACAGTAGCATTGTATTGAGAACTCTCCCCAGCCTGGGTCTTCGATCAGATTGAGTAGAGCCAATATATGTAGTCCTTGCCTTACCATTCATTTAGTGACCGTTTAAAGTTACAACAGCATTGGGGGGGAAATGACTTAGGAGCTTTTTAAAAATACATAGATTTATGACCACTGCAGCATCCTTATGGTCACATGAACAAAGTTCAGACGATTGGTAACTGGCTCCTATTTATGAGGGTTGCAGCGCCCCTGGGTCATGTGATTCCTCTTTTGTGACCTCCTGACAACTAAGATCAATGGGGAAGCCAGATTCGCTTAACAACTGCAGATGTTTCTTTCCTGTGGCAAGAAACATCAGAAAATGGGGCAAAACTCACCAACAACTGTTTTTCTTAGCAATGGAAATTTTGAGCTCAATTCAATGAACCACTTTCCCTATATTATTTGATAACATATATTATTATTGTTGTTTTTGTTGTTGCATTTAAATATTTGAATTATCATTTAGTCTAATTATTATTTAATAATTATTCTAATTATTGCTTGCCAGAGCTTCAAATGTTAAATCTCAATTTCCTTGTAAATTATGATTGTTGCAAGGATTGATTAAGTAATTGGAAAATGTTATATTTGGTAAGCAAAATCACCTTTGAATTAATCTCCAATCCCTGGCAATCTAGATAGAGGCATCTATGTTGTTTTTCTGGTATGATATAAAAATGTTTTGTCATTGCTGACTTATGGCATGACATTTTATGTGTCCCAGTATAGCATTAAATTTCCCAGATGTTCTTGATCCAAGTACTAATCAGATCTAATATTGCTTAACTTTCTAGATTAACAATGGTCAGCTGAGTACAATCAGTACAAGCCTTTTTTAGAATACATTGACTGGGGTCAGCAATTATATGGATTTGTTTATTGAATTCCATGTAAATTTGCATGAAAAAGATATACACTTGTTTTTATTGCCATCTTCTAGAATGTTTTTTGATGGCTCAAGCAAAATACAATTTTCTTATTTCTGTCTCCTTTACCCTATCAGATAATAAGTTCATACAACCCTGAAAAAAGTTCTTGAACTCACTATAGTCATACCAATATTGTAATATAATGTAGATATAAATAGTCGTCAACTTACAACAGTTTGCTTAATGTCCATTTACGATCTGGATTCAAAGTTTTAACAGATAGGCTCTGATAGTCATGTGATCACATTTTCAGCTGTTTATAGCACTTCATGGTTGTGTAGCAATGATTTATGATGTAATCAGTGTTAATTTCAATTTGCAGTAAAAAATCCTGCAGCCATTGCAGAGAAAGGAATGACCCGGTTAATCACCAGCAGGTCTTGTGACCATAATTTCAGGCTTAAATATGGTTGTAAGTTGAGAATTATCTGTAAGTCTACACATTTAGTAGATAATACTACACATTTTTTTAAAAAAATCCATAACAAAGATAAGTGATATTTGATAATTTCTTCCCAAATGTAGAATGCATTTTTTTGTTTCAATTTTTTATTTTATTTTACAGATACATATTAATGTGTAACCAGTGTGGCACCTGAGTGTCATACACTTTAATAGAGATAAAACTAGTAATATTAATCATAGTTAGAATAGAGACAGGTCTTAAGCATAAAACTTATGAGGAAAGACTTAATGAACTCAATCTGTATAGTCTGGAGGACTATTAAAGGGTTAAATAAAGTTCAGGAGGAAAGTGTTTTTAATAGAAAGGTTAACACAAGAACAAGGGGGCACAATCTGAGGTTAGTTGGGGGAAAGATCAGAAGCAATGTGAGAAAATATTTTACTGAAAGAGTAGTAGATGCTTGGAACAAACTTCCAGCAGACATGGTTTGTAAATCTACAATAACCAAATTTAAACATGCCTGGGATAAACATATATCCATCCTAAGATAAAATACAGGAAATAGTATAAGGGCAGACTAGATGGACCATGAGGTCTTTTTCTGCTGTCAATCTTCTATGTTCCTACGTTTCTATGAATTTATATGATTATTGTCACAAATACTTGTATCTATATATTCCTGAAATTATTTTTCTTGCAGACATTAGTGGTATATTTACTGTCCAGTTTTTCAAGGAAAAAATAATTAATTTAAACACTGGGTTCATCTAAGTACCATATTTTCCGGAGTATAAGACGCACCTTAGTTTTTTGGGAAGAAAATAGGGAAAACAATCTGATTACCAGATATTCATCAGGCTAGCATCCTTAGTCTGGTCAGCTTCAGCACATTATTTTATCTCCTGGTTAGGCTTTAAAAAAACCTTATTCAGAGAGAATAACAATGAATGAGATTGCAAGCCACTAACAGCTGGGAGCATCATTAGCGCCTGGTTAGGACTGGAAAGAAACATTCGAAGCAAGTAGAGCAATGAAAAAAAACCTGCAAAGGCTTGGAAAAAAGTCTTTGCACAGAGTAACAATGAAAGAACTTGCAAGGTAAGAGCTGGGAAGATCGTTAGCACCTAGTTAGGCCTGGGGGGAAAACCTTTGAAAAAAGCTACATTCAGAGTATAAGATGCACCCAAATCTTTGCCTCTTTTAGGGAGGAAAAAGGTGCATCTTATACTCTGAAAAATACAGTATATTGCTTTGTTTTTGAAAATTGTATTTTGAAAATTAAAATTACTTCTCAATAAACAACAGTAATTATCTTAAAAACATCATGTAATCTAGATAGCTCACTTGCAAGAAAGTTCTTATTAAATGTATAAGGAGAGGAGGAGGCATTATGGCTCAGTATTTAAGATGTTAGAGATATTGGTGTTATTAAATACGGGAAGGAATATTAATGGTGCAGCATACAAATCCAATACATAAATAGATGGTGTGGCATACAAGTCCCATAGATAGATAGATAGATAGATAGATAGATAGATAGATAGATAGATAGATAGATAGATAGATAGATAGATAGATAGATAGATAGATAATTGGGTAATCTGGATGACAAAATTAGAAGTGGGCAGTGAAGAAAAATGAATTACTGTATGCTAAGATTAAATATGAACTAAGATTTTTTTGTGATTATATATGATGTACTAACTATATTGCTTTTTATTGTACTAAAAAGAGAAGGTACAGTGATCCCTCGATTTTCGCGATCTCAATTATCGCGAAACGCTATACCACTGTTTTTCAAAAAATATTAATTAAAAAATACTCCACGGTTTTTTTGCTATACCGCGGTTTTTCCCACCCGATGACATCACTCTCTTCCTTCCTTTATCATCTTTCTTTCTCTCTCTCTTTCTCTATCTTGCTTCTTCCTCTCTCACACTCTCTTCCTCCCTCTCTCATCTCTTTCTTTCCTTCTCTCTCTTTCTCTATCTCTCCCCCTCTTGCTCTCAAGCGGCGGGCGGGCGGCGGGCGGGCAGCAGCGAGGAGCCGAAGATCGGGGTTTCCCCTTTGCGTGGGTGGCGGGGAAGACCCAGGGAAGGTTTCTTCGGCCGCCCAGCAGCTGATCTGCTCGGCAGCGCAGCAGCAGCGAGGAGCCGAAGACCGGGGTTTCCCCTTTGCGTGGGCGGCGGGGAAGACCCAGGAAAGGTTTCTTTGGCTGCCCAGCAGCTGATCTGTTCGGCAGCGCGGCAGCAGCGAGGAGCCGAAGATCGGGGTTTCCCCTTTGCGTGGGCGGTGGGGAAGACCCAGGGAAGGTTTCTTCGGCCGCCCAGCAGCTGATCTGCTCGGCAGCGCTGCTGCAGGAGGACCCATGTCCGAAAGCCGGTGAGAGGGGTGGATCGGGCAGGTGAGCGGCGAGCGGCGGGGCGGGCGGTAGCGGCGAGGGCGCCGGACGTGCTGGGGGGGGGCGGGGGCAGCCAACATTCAAAGCAATCTTTGTCGGCTTCCGCACTTTCATCGCTCCCCGGCTCCACCATCTGCGCATGCGCGGCCATGGAAAAAGGGCACGCATGCGCAGATGGTGTTTTTACTTCTGCACCACTATACTGCGGAAAATCGATTATCGCGAGAGGTCTTGGAACGTAACCCTCGCGATAATCGAGGGATCACTGTATACTATATTGTTTGTTTTATGGTGGAGGAAAAAAAATTATACCCCCCCCCCAAAAAAGAAAGTTCTTATTAATATTCCAAAGTGAACCTGCTTGATTTCATACACTGTAATTAAACTTTGAGATACATTGTAAACAAGCCTACAATTTAACCACTGTGCCTGTCCTATTGTCTTCTTTTGCTACTATTTATCATTACTTATCTAATGTTTTATATGTACAAATTACCACCCAATAATTGTTTGACTAAATAAAATAAATCAATCAATCAAACGAACAAACAAACAATGGAACGTAGATGATGTTGGGTGGCTTATCAGGACAGCTGGGGGAATTTGAACCTGAGCAGCAATGCCGCCCAAGCCCCTTGCAGTATGGAAAGCCAATGTGGAGCCCTGCACCACCACCCACACTCACTCACTTTCTGACTTGTCCTTATGCAAGGGGCTTGGGCATCCCCAGTGATGGTACCACTACTCCAGCTGGATTTCCCTGTTGCCCATCCCAGCCGATCGTCCAGCCACCTCACAGTCCTGCCTCCTTCTCTTCCTCCAGCTACAATCAACACACACACACACACACACACACACACACACACACACACACACACAATGCCTCACATTGATTGACTGCCATCATTGCCATCACACCACAATCCCCAAAGCGGCTTAGTCAAATCAGCAAATCAGCAGCAGGCCAAGGATGCATGTGGTGCTGCCCAGGCTGAGAGCACAGGAGGCCTGCAAGGATGCGATAGATCTTGCATTCTTACACACGATATTGTTCTCTGTACAAAGAGGATGGAAGCTTGCAGAGACACAAAGAAGACAGAAGTGTGTATAAGAATGCAAGATCTAAGGAAAACAGCTTCGCCAGCATCTGAGAAAAAGATATCAGCTTTTCTGCCATATGGCTCAGCATGTTCTCCTTTCGTACTCCAATATCTTGAGTTCTGGAGCGCCTCCAAAATGTAATGTGCACATGGTACTGCACATACACACACACACACACACACACACACACACACACATGAATTCCAAAAAGGCATTAGAGTAAATCAGCAAAGACTGTAAAAATCCTTTTTCTAGAGATTTAATTGCTTGCAAAGGGTTTTAGCACTAAAGCTAAGAATAGCATACCCAAGATCTGTGTGCCAATAACATGGATGCATGTTTTTTACTGGAATATATATAATACAGGTAGTATTGCACTGAAAACAGTGACTTATGGTTCACACAACCATTGCAGCCTCTCAGTGGTCTCATGATCAAAATTTGGACGCTTAGCAACTGCCTCATATTATAATGGTTGCAGTATCTTGGGGTCATGTGATCACCTTTTGCAACCTTCTGACAAGCAAAGTCAATGGGAAAGCCAGATTCACTTTACATCCATGTCACTAACTTAACAATTTCATTTATTCACTTAACTGTAGCAGGAAAGATAATAAAGTAAGGCAAAATTCTCTTAACAATAGTCTTGCTTAGGAACAGAAATTTTTGCCCAATTGTGATTATAAAAGGAGGACTACTTGTTGGATGGAATTATGTTTGGATAGCCTTGGGGAAAGAAGGGAAGAGATGCTGCCTAGAAAACTTCAGACAAGAGAGACATGACTCCCTACTGCAGAGGACTTCAAACGTGGCATAAACTCCCAGAATTCTCCAGCCAGAATAGTTGGCTGGAGAATTCTGGGAGTTGAAGTCCACCAGTCTGAAAGTTGCCAAGTTTAGGGACCCCTGCCCTACTGGCTAAGTGATCAAAGAAAGAAACTTAGGAACAATCCATCCTAATGGATCAAACAGGTAAAAGTGGTAACAAGAAGTTTTTACTTTTGTATGTGGAAGATTATGTTAATGTTGCCTTTCAATAAAATAGAATTAGCTGATCTAGTTATGATTCCTTTTTTTGGTTTACCTGGAAGGACTGACAACTTTAAACTGTATGAAACCTTACAGTATTCCCCTTTTTAAAAATTCTTTTTCTGGAAAAGTCAGCAAAGTAATTACTTTAAAAACACCTCTGCCTTCTAGAAATATAAAGATACGGTATATGATAACATAAAATGTAATAGATACATAACACTACATTGTTTTCAAGATGCTTATATAGGCTGATGTCTATATGAATGACTGGGATAGCTACAGCAAAGGAATTGTAACTTCAGCTTCCATTCTGAGAAAGACAATAATAATAAAACTAAATGTAGCTTCTTCACCCTCAAGAATGAATTTTGTAATGCTAAGGTCACCACTTGTAATGTATCTGCCTCTGAGTTAGTCCATAGTATATCATGCTAGACTACATGACTCAATGTTTCCTTCCTTCAGAAGTCAGTTTTTAAAAGTCAGACCTTTTAAAAAGTATGATTTTGATGATTTATATAGTTTTTCCTTATCTGCATTTACTGTATTTAACTGTTAGCTCTTTTGAATACCATAGAAAGGAAAGATATAAACTGACAATCATACTAATTTGCATTTAAAAAGTTATATGCTAAGTGTTCGATACTGATTTTAGTTATTGGTAAGAAAAATTCTGTAATAATAATTACAAGGTGAAAAAATACACTTTAGATTTTTAAAGTATTTGACATGACTGAGTCAAACCGTGTGTTCACTTCCTTTTTTTTCTTTTTTCTTCCCAACAAGTTTGAAGACTATCCATATTCCAGGAAAATTCTAATTCCACTTGTGTTCTGAATTTTTCACTAAGCCCTGTGCTTTGATTCTGTATCGTGTTACAATTTGATAGGAGGAAGATTAGCTAAAATGGGTTTTCTATAGATACTTCTAGGGAAATTTATTTCAGTGCTAACTGAAAGTGATGCGACAATGTTATTAAAATACAAAACAGCAGAAATGTTGACTGTTGATTTTTAATACAGGTAGTCCTCAACTTACAACCACAATTGAGCCCAAACTTTATGTTGCTAAGCAAGAAATTTGTTAATTGAGTTTTGCCCCATTTTTCTTGCCCCACTTATTAAGTGAATGTGCGGTTTATTTATTTATTCAATTTTTATGCCGCCCTTCTCCTTAGATTCAGGGCGGCTTACAACATGTTAGCAATAGCACTTTTTAACAGAGCCAGCCTATTGCCCCCACAATCCGGGTCCTCATTTTACCTACCACGGAAGGATGGAAGGCTGAGTCAACCTTGAGCCAGTGATGAGATTTGAACTGCTGACTGTTGTTAAATTAATTTATTTATTAAATTTGTAAAGTGACCCTAGTTTCCCTATTGACTTTGCTTGTCAGAGGTTTGCAAAAGGAGATCATATCACTCTGGGACACTGCCACTGTCATAAATGTGAGTAAATAACCAAGCATATAAATTTTGATCACCTGTCCATGAAAATGGTGCAATGGTCAATTATGTGAAAAATGATCATGCCACTTTTTTCATGACCATTGTGTCTTTGAATGATCACTAAGCAAAGTCAAGAACTACATGTAGTTTTTTACCAAAGTTTTGGTAAGGACAGAGACCTCATGTTAACTCATGTTTTCCAAAAGTCCAGCTGCCTTTAAAAAAAAAAAGCACTTTTGAGACAAGCATGGCCTGGATGATTGAGAATATCCATAGACTTTTATGACCAGTATTATCAAAGATTTGTCCTCCAGGGTCAGAACTAAATTGCCTGATAGCAAACTTACCAAAATAGGAGACAGATAGAAATTAAGCCTTCTAGTCGGAAGAGAAGAGCATCTAGCCAACTGCATCACATGGGAGGGGAACAGAAGTACAAAAATTAATTTCAAATTCACTATAAATGAGGCTCATATTTGATACAAAACAACCACTGGGATTCTTTTATAATGATGTGACCACTTCTCTCCAATAACCCTAGTCATCTGAATTTTTACATCCTTTGAAAACTATTCCTGGGGGGATTTTTTGCATTGACAGCTGATGAATTTCTAAAGCCTTTCCCGCTAATACCTACCTGCTGGAAGACTATTGGAATTAGCCACTACTCTTTCCATTGGTGTGGGATGGATGGGATGCTGACTTATTCCAGTCCAACATCTTTATCTCTTAACAAGGTTTAAAATTCACATTAAGCCCAAATCAATTCTGTGAATAAGGTCAGCAACAGCTGAAGTATTTGAAGCACTTCTGAATTATTTAAAGAAAAAAAAAACCACAGGGGTCCACAAGAGCCAGGGTGGCACAGCAGGTAGAGTGCTGTACTGTAGGCCACTGAAGCTGACTGCAGATCTGTAGGTCAGCGGTTCAAACCTCATCACCGGATCAAGGTTGACTCAGCCTTCCGTCCTTCAGAGATGGGTAAAATAAAGACCCGGATTGTGGGGGCAATATGCTGGCTCTGTTAAACAGTGCTATTGCTAACATGTTGTAAGGTGCCTTACGTCTAAGGAGAAGGGTGGCATAAAAATAGAATAAATAAATAAACAAACAAACAAATAAATAAATTATTTAGAAGAATATTCAGAAATGTCCAGAAGAAGCCATTATGGGCATAGTATTTACCCCAAATCTAAATTCTTTTAATTGATTTTATAATCAACCTTTTAATTGATTTTATAATCAATTAAAAGGGTGAGCCAATTGGTGATGTCGGCCAGTGTTTCAGGGTGGAGAGCAAGTTGCACATCACTCCAAGCAACCGAAGTGTGTGCAGTACTAAGAAGCATCGGAAAAAGTGCCCACAAGATGAAAGGAAAGTACAGGGGTGCTTCCCTCTCCATCCCTCCTGTTGCCCTTATGTTCTCAGGCTACCTGAGGAGTGACTGGACGGTGAGGGCAAGGGCCAGGGCCAGCCAGCCAACAGGGAGCCACAGCAGGGGGATGATAGAGCCGCATGCAGCTCTGGGGCCGTAGGTTGCCGACACCCACCTTAGGCTAAAACCAACCGGATGGCCTTGGCCTTTGGCAAGCCCCTTTCTCTTAAATAGAAAACCACTTCTGAAATCTTGCCAAGAAAATTGTAGAGACTCATCCAGTCAGTCACCAGGTGTTAAAAACTGACTTACTAAGTCAGTTAAAACTGACTATAAACTTACATACACACACCAGGCTAGGAACCAGTAGAGGTGAATAGAGCTCCTGTTATAGGCACAAAACCAGCTGGTTGACCTTGTGCCAGTCAATCTGTTTCAACCCTCAGAAGAAGACAATGGCAAACAATATCCAATCCCACCCCTCCCCTCAAAAACAACCCTTGTCATGAAAACAACTGTGGCTATTCAAGGAGTAAAAAACTGATTTAAAGAAACAACTTAGGAAAGTGTTGAAATGTTACTGACTGTAAGTGTAATTTTTTCCCCACAGATGCAGTATTTTCTAGATAGGTTCCATATTATTCTATTGCAGTAAGAACATCAACTAAACAAGATTATTCTGGGAGTTTAAAGGCAAATATTTATTAAGGCAATAGTTTTTATGCAACAGACTAGCACTTAAACACTTCATCAACTTTTCAAGGAGAACCTTACATTTTGTTTCTAAATATTTCTCGGATACTGTTACATCAATTGTAAGGATTTTTTCTCTTAAAATTTCTCTAGAATTCATTTAAATCAGAGACCAGCACACAAATCTATTAAAGCATAGATTCCTTATTGCACCATTGAAAGCAGCCAAACAAATTCTAAAAGAGAGAGAGATGAAAATTCTCTGTAGTTATACAAATTAGGCTTATAACTGTAACCTGTACAGGATAATAACTTATTTGGTCTAGTACTATGTGGATAATGCTAAGATAAGGCTAGAGAGGTAATGAGGTTTATATTGCAAAAACCAATACTGAATTGTACAAAAGTCATGTTTTTTAAAATAAAAGTTACCATTTACATGATAGTTTCTCTAGGACCATGATGGCGAGCCTATGGCACGTGTGCCACAGGTGGCACGTGGAGCCAGATGGGAGGGCACGCAAGACTTTTCTGTGTTTCAGCTCCAGTGCGCAAGTGTGCACTGGCTAGCTGATTTTCAGTCTTTGGAAAAGTGGTTTCATCCTCCAGATGCTTCAGGGAAACTACCCTGAAACCCCAGAGAGCAAAAACAGTTCAGAAAAATGCACTTCCAGTTTTCCGATTTAGGTGTTTTTTTTCCACTGGTGGGTTTATACCAGTATGGTTGGGAGAGCTGCACCGGTGTGAACCCACTGATTTTTCCACTATTTTTTTCCCTGGCATCACCGTGTGGGAGAAGTCCTCAGCTGTGCTTTGGACAAAGAATAAAGGTCCGGGGGCAGGAGTGCTTCTTCTGACACAGAGATGCCAGAAAAAAATTTGTCAAAAATCAGTGGGTTCATATCGGTCAGGCTCTCTGGACCACACTGGTATGTACTCACCACTGCCTATCAGTCTTCAGGAAGGCCTGTGCGCAGCGGTGGGCTACGAGCTGGAACGCTAAATTGCACTCGCCACCGCGGCTCATAAATTCTTGCGGGGCCAGCATGATTTTGTTGCTACACCTGTGGAGGTAGCAAAATGGTGCGTGGAGCTGCAGGTGCGCCTGTGTTTCAGTGAGGTTTTTTTGCTTCCGTGCATGCCAAAACACGGGTGCACCTACAACTATGTGCGTGTCCCCGCAAGAACTTATGAGCTGCGGCGGTGAGCGCAATTTAGTGTTCTGGCTCGTAGCCCACCATTGCCTGTGTGCATACACAGGGTGGGGGCAGGGCGGTGGTGGTGGTGCGCATGGGGGGAGGGAAGGGGTGTGTGGGCACATGCACTCATGCTAGCACACACACACACACACATCTTTTGGCATGCAAACCAAAAAAAGGTTCGCCATCACATCTCTAGGAGTTTTATTTTAGTGGTCCAGTGATATTTCTATTCCTGATCAACATACCAGGAACACCTTTCTTGGAATGCTATTGTATGGTTTCTGTGTACAGTGATCCCTCGATTTTCGCGGTCTCGATTTTCGCGAAACGCTATACCACGGTTTTTCAAAAAATATTAATTAAAAAATACACCACGGTTTTTTTGCTATACCACGGTTTTTCCCACCCGATGACGTCATACGTCATCACCAAGAGTCACTTCTCTATCTCTTTCTCTTTCTTTCCTGTCATTCTCTGCTTCAATCATTTTCTCATTTCTCTTTTTTTCTCCCCTTTTTTCTATCATTTCTCTCTCTCTTCCTTCCACTCTTCTCTCTCTCTCTTTCTTCCTCTCTCTCACTCTCTTCCTTCCTTTCTCATCTTTCTTTCTCTCTCTCTTGCTTCTTCCTCTCTCACACTCTCTTCCTCCCTCTCTCATCTCTTTCTTTCCTTCTCTCTCTTTCTCTATCTCTTCCCCTCTTGCTCTCGAGCGGCCGGGCGAACGGCGGGTGGCTGGGCAAAGGGCAGGCGAAGGGCGGGCGAGCGGCGGGTGGCCGGGTGAGCAGCGAGCGAGCGGCGGGTGGCCGGGCAAGCAGCGAGCGAGCGGCGGGTGGCCGGGTGAGCAGCAAGCGAGCGAGCGGCCGGTGGCCAGGCCAGCAGCGAGCGAGCGGCCGGGTGAGCGAACGGGTGAGCGGCGAGTGAGCGAGCGGCCGGGCGAGCGAACGGACGAGCGGCGAGCGAGCGGCCGGGCGAGCAGCGGGTGAGCGGGTGCTGGGGGGGCGGGGGCAGCCGACATTCAAAGCAATCTTTGTCGGCTTCCGCACTTTCGTCGCTCCCCGCCTCCCACCATCTGCGCATGCGCGGCCATGGAAAAAAGGGCGTGCATGCGCAGATGGTGTTTTTACTTCCGCACCACTATGTTCGGAAACTTCAGATCGTGCAGAATGCAGCTGCGAGAGCAGTCATGGGCTTACCTAGGTATGCCCATGTTTCACCATCACTCCGCAGTCTGCATTGGCTGCCGATCAATTTCTGCTCACAATTCAAAGTGTTGGTTATGACCTTTAAAGCCCTTCATGGCATCGGACCAGAATATCTCCGAGACCGCCTTCTGCCGCACGAATCCCAGCGACCGATTAGGTCCCACAGAGTGGGCCTTCTCCGGGTCCCGTCAACTAAACAATGTCGGTTGGCGGGCCCCAGGGGAAGAGCCTTCTCTGTGGCGGCCCCGGCCCTCTGGAACCAACTCTCCCCGGAGATTAGAACTGCCCCTACTCTCCCTGCCTTCCGTAAAGTTCTTAAAACCCACCTTTGTCGTCAGGCATGGGGGAACTGAAACACCTCCCCCGGCCACGTACAATTTATGTATGGTATGTTTGTGTGTGTGCTTGTTAATATAGTGGGGTTCTTTTTAAAACTATTTTAAATACTTAAATTTATTGAATCTATTTGGATTTGTACGATTGTTTATATTTTTGTTGTGAGCCGCCCCGAGTTCGCGGAGAGGGGCGGCATACAAATCTAAATAATAAATAAATAAATAATAAATAATCGATTTTCGCGGGAGGTCTTGGAACGTAACCCCCGCGAAAATCGAGGGATCACTGTATTTGTGTATTATACTGTGTATTTTCCATTTCCTTGCAGGTGGTTTCTTATATATATCAGCCACATGGAATACCTAAGGGTATGCAAAATAATTCAAAGATTATTGCTACAAGCTCCTGCATATTCCCCCTCCCATCAAGTGTCTAAAGTTGAAAAGAGGGACATGAGCCAGTCCCAATCTCAACATCTATTAGAAGGGGTTGTGTATTCTTCCTGGGGAAAAATGAATAGCAGTGTTTAGAATCAGTGCATTCTGTTCTAGGTTTCAAATTTTATCTGCATAAAAACAACAGCTCTTATGACAGGGAGACCCTCTCCCTTGGACTACCACCATTAAATCCAGAGCTCTGTGATTTTGTAACATCATTTAAAAATGTATCTCTGACACACTCCTCAGGATTGAGTGGCTGTGGGTACAGGTACAGTATTTGAACTGGTCAAATTTGGGAGGGAGGGGTACTCTTTGAACTGCACCAAACTCGATTGCAGGAAATAAAACTTCAGCAACAGTGTTCAATACCTGGAATACACTACCTGACTGTGGTTTCCTCCCCAAACCCGCAAAACTTTAATTATCTATCAAACTTCTGTGAAATCAAACTGTCCACTTAGGAAACCATGTTTATACCTATATGTTATCTAGTATATGCTTGACTAAATAAATATATATATATTTAAAAATCTTGGTTGATGTAGCAGCTTCCCCTTCAAGGTTTGTAGACATTCTGTAGATGTTCCTGGACTTGTAACTCCTGCTTGAAGAACAGGAGACAGTTGTGGCTAGGAAGGCCTTTGCAATTACATGTGGTAGACTAGTTGTGATCTTTCTTAGATGAAGGGGCCATTTAGACAGACATATTCTAGTGATTTGGTGACTTGGCTACCACAATGCTGTCTGCATGGTGCTATCCTTGAAGGCTTCAAATGGTCCAGAATGCAATGGTTGACGCAGCAATGGACATGCCTCAGTATGCCCATGTAAGATCTCTGCTTCATGAGCTGCTTTGATTGCCAGTTTATTTCTGAGTACCATTTAAGGTGCTGATCATTACATATATGGTATAAGGCCTGGTACTTTAGGGACTGCCTGTCTTCCATAACATCTGCTCAGCCAATTTGATCCTACAGGTTTGATGCTCCCTGGGTTCCATCAATGAAATAATGTCATCCATCAGGACCCCCAAAGCACGCCTTCTTGGAAGCAATGCCTACCCTCTGGAAAGCAGTTCCTCCCGTGATCCAGATGGGCCCCACTCTGCTATTGTTTGGAAGAGCCATAAAAACCTGGCTCTTCACCCAGGCCTTAAAGAGAGGCAAGTAAGACACCTTGCTTCTTTCCATCTGTTGTTCTTGCTATCTTTCATCAGCTTTACTGCAACTGCTTGTTTGATTGCTGTGAGCCTCTCAGAGTCATTGGGCATTGGGTGGCATGCTAGTTTAATAAGTCATCATCTTTTTATATAGCTGGCTGGCAATTTGTTTTTCTTGGGAAAACAGATGTAGAGTTTGCCATACCAAACACTGTTTTCTTTTTTCTTAAATAGAAAAGGTGAGATAAATGAAAACAGAGGTAGTGGAGTAAACAGATTGTGGGATACATAACATCGTGTTCTCATGAAAATCTTCCTGTTTTATTGGCCTGGTAATGGTCTTGACCAATTAAGGCAGAGGAAGACGCACAAGGATTGCTCTTTTTGCTACATCTTCAGTAAACATGTTCTTTCTCTAATTAATTAAAAAAAATATGCCCAGCCCATATTCTGACCAGGTTTGTACATTAACAGCTTACATTAACAGCTTTCCTGAATGAATAATATATAGCAGCTCTTAAAGGCTTACACCTCCCCCCCCCATATTTGTATGTCATTTACATGATGTAAATCATATGTGTGTAAACTGGCTTTCCCATTTCCACTTCCTGAAATTAAAGAAATGGGATTTTCCTAGAAAACCACACATCTATAGCATCATTCAAAGGTCCAGTGATTTAAAATATTTTTTTATTTTTATAGAAGGCAGTATATGTGGTCAGAATCAGAATAAGGTCAATTTTTAAAGCACATTGTAATTCAGACAATGTCTTCAAGCTTGGCAACTTTAAGACTTGTGGACTTCAATTCCCAGAGTTCTCCAACAATACAAGAGCACACAAAAGATACAAACGCAAAGTGAACTGCCCCAAACTTGACTGTAGAAAATACGACTTTAGAAACAGAGTGGTCAATGCCTGAAACTCACTACCTGACTCTCTGGTTTCATCACCAAACCCCCAAAACTTAAGACTGTCCACTGTTGACCTCACCCGATTCCTAAGAGGTCAGTAAGGGGCGTGCATAAACGCCCCAGCGTGTGTACTGTCCCTGTCCAATTGTTCCCTCTTATCTGTACCCATCTTATGTATATAAACTATGTTATATCTGTGTATATTACAAATACATACTTGACAAATAAAATAAATAAAAATCCTGCAAGTCTTAAATTTGTCGTGTTTAAGGACCTCTGTATGAAATTCCTTCTCTTTTTTCTTTCCTTTCCTTCCCCTACAATGCTCTAAAAAATATCTAAATCCTCCTTTCATTATATACACACTCACACAAAAACTTACCCTCCTTTCTCTTTCAACCCTTTTTAGTGTTAAACTGAGCCAAATGTCAAAGTCTGCTGTCCATTCTCCCTTCTAATTGCTATACAAGTAGTCCTTGACTTACAACAGTTCATTTAGTGACTGTTGAAAATTACAATGGCCCGGCTGTTGTTTGCGGATGAGTTCAAACAGGGAAAAACTTTCACTTTCGCCCTGAAGAAAAATTTTTCACACTTTTACTTTTCCATCTTGAACTTGAACTTTGGAATCTACAAAATAATCTCTTGACTTCATGGTTTAATAAAACAACTTAAATTTGATATGACTATTTAGAAAATCCTAACTGCTAAAGGAAATTACTAGTGATGATTAGAATTTGTTTCTGATAGACTGTTGAAATCATAATGTTCTGAGCTTAAATTCTGAAAGCGGAGGAACACAGTCTTGCTGCCTTTTTTCCTTTCTTGTTGTTCTTTTTCACAACATGAAATAATTCAATAACTGTGAAATAAATGGAATTTAGAAGAGATTGAAATCATTTTTTTTGGATTACCTACTACTGGATTAACCTATTTGGATTACTTGCTGAGCCTTTTTGGATTATCTGCTGACCCCTTTTGGATTATTTGTTGAGAATTTTTTTTTAACATCTGCCCTGCTGCACGGAACTTAACTTGACTCCATCTTGGGATCTGTCTCTTTGTTCCTGCCTTGAACTTGGAAAATAAACTGACTTCATTTTGAATACAAGAAAGATTTTGATTTGTCTTTCCCTTTGAACTTGGAATTGAAATTAAACACAACTTCATCCCCAGAGACTTGGATTTTCATCTTTACTCTCTAGCAAAACTACAGGATCTATAAGAAGAATATAAGTATATAATATTGATATTGTGTCTTTTGAATAACTATTTTTCTTTTCCTGACTTTCCTTTGACTTTCTTTTTTTCTCTATTCCTTGTGTGTTGTTATTATTAAAAGAAGTTTAGCTTGAACCATATGCATTGTTAACAAGCCTTGGGTTCCTGCTCTATTCTAATTAGTTGAATTAAAACATTACCTCCTCTTTTTTCTCTTTCCCCTTTGAACAATTCCTTTTACTTTTTTTTAATAACTTTTACTTTTTTCCTCTCTCCCCTTCCTTCTCTCCTCTCAAATTTTTTCCTCTCATGCTTTTCTTTCTGTTTTCTATATATAGCTGATATTTTTTTTTCCTTTCTTTATTTCTTGCCTTCCCATCACATTACTTATTTTTAACTTTTACTTCTCTCTTATTCTCAAAAGTTAATACTTGTTTCTTTTTTCTGTGGCATTGAATATTTTAATTTTCAAAAAATAATAATAATAATAATACATTTTGAATTCTGTTATTAATTGAATTGGTACTGAATTGGTATAGTTATATTATAAGGGAATTTTTTTTTAACAAAATACATTGAACAGATTTGGAATTTATAGCAATTTTTTTCTTTTTTACTACATATAAATTGAAACTAATCTAAATTTGAAATAGTGGATTCTAATTTGACAATTTCCAGTACCTCAACCTTTGTTAAAACAGCAAAAAAACAAACTACACCAACTACTCTCTCTCCACAAGTGTCACCGCATTCTTCCCCCTCGCACCAGGTGTTAACTATGTCCACCAAAGATAAAGACAAAGACAAAATAATGCAGTCCAATTTTGCAACTTTACATGAGACTTTAAATACTCTGAAGGACTTTATGTTTAAATCACAAGAAGACGCCACTCAACAAAGAGAGGCTATAAAAGAGGATGCAACACAACAAAGAGAAGCCATAAAAGCCGACTTGGCAGAATTCAAAGTGGAGATGGCCCAATTGAAAGCTGACATGGGTGAGATGAAAGATCAGATAAAGTAGATTCAACAAACACTCCAAGAAAGTGATGAACGAGTCAAAAAAGTTGAAGAGCAATCTGACAAAAATGAGAAAAGAATGGACTACCTTGAAGGGAGAGCTGATGAAAGATACAGAAGATATGATGAATCAATCATTCAGCTGGAGATGCAACGAGCTTTGTACGGACTTCGATTTCAGAATATAAAAGAGGAAAAAGATGAAGATTTAAAAATGACTATGGCGGAAACTATTGGAGGTATACTCCAAGAGGATCCTACAGCTTTACTGAAAGAAATCGATGAAGTATACAGAATCTCGAATAGCTATATCCGTCGACACAACCTCCCAAGAGAGATACACATTAAGTTTACAAGAAAAGCGTTGCGAGATGAGATACTTCATTATTCAAGAAATTCCCAGCCTCAACATCATGGAGTAGACATAAAGATACTAAAACAAGTTCCAAGAAGCGTCAGAGAAAGCAGAAGAGACTATCACTTTTTAACTAAAATTTTGATCAAAGAAAACATCACTTACCGTTGGCTTATTCCACAAGGACTTTCTCTGACATGGCGTTCTACAAGATACAAACTGGAAAACGTAGAACAAGCTATGTACTTTTTGGAAAAGAGTGGCATCAGCCACTTTGATCACACAAGTAAGCAACAAATGGTCCAACTACAACCAGCTCAATACCAACCAGGGGAAAAATTACCAACTCAGCAAGAAGAAGATTTGGGGGCTACTGCTCAAGTAATAGAGCAGGATCAAGGTGCTAGAAGAGTTCAACCTCAGCGAGAAACCAAAAAACCTACTAAATGACAACAAATAAAGACTTAAAAATTCTTTCCGTAAATGTTAATGGACTTAATGAACCAAGAAAAAGGAAACAAATCTTTTCTAAAATTAGAAATCAAAATGTTCAGATTGCAATATTACAAGAAGTTCATATTAAAAAAAATAACCAAAAATTACTGTTGAATCCCAAAATTGGAAAAATGTACGCTGCATTAGCAGACCAAAAAAAAAGAGGTGTAGTGATGTATGTTAAGAATTCTATAAATTCCAAACAAATATATAAGGATAAAGAGGGTAGGATATTGATTGTACAAGTTGATATTGAACCTAGACCTCTAGTGGTTGTTTCTATCTAGGCCCCCAATGAGGACCAAATGACATTTTATAAAAATTTACATCAAATAATAATAGATCTAGCTATTGACAATGTATTGATAATAGGTGACTTCAATGCTATTGCGAATAGACAATTAGACCATTCAGGAGGGGGAGGTAATAAAAAAAGGGAAAAAGGTAAAAAAACAAGAAGGAATTTGCTACCTAGTACTTTCCAAAAAATGAAAGCGGAATTATTACTAAATGACATTTGGAGGGAAAGACACCCCCACAAAAGACAATATACCTTCAACCCTCATAAAATTTGGACGAGAATTGACATGTTATGGGCACCAAAAATGGTTGCAGAACAAATAAGCGAGGTCGAGATAGACGCTAATACATGGGCTGATCACAACCCAATAGTGGTCTCTATGACGATGAATAATAAACAGAACAACTGGCGGATGAATAGATATATATTAAATGATAAGAAATACAAGGATTGGATTGAAAAGGAACTAAAAATATTTTTTGAAATTAATAAAACCTCAGACACTACTCCACAGAATCTATGGGACACAGTTAAAACGTATATAAGAGGCTTAACAATATCTTATACAGCAAAATATAACAAGGAAAAGAAATCAGAGTATTTACAATTAATAAATGAATTAAAACAATTAGAATCCTTATCGCAGCAACACATTAAGAACAGAGATTTAAAGACAGAAATAAATGTAATTAAACATAAAATTAGAGTCATAGAACAAAACCAATTAACTGAAAAGATCAAAAGAGCAAAGCAACAATATTTTGAACACGCAAATAAACCTGGCAGATGGCTAGCATATAAACTTAGAAAACAGAGCCAATCAAAATTAATCCAAAAATTAGAAGATAAAGACGGTATAATAAAATATGATACAGAAGGTAAGGCAGACATTGTGTATAATTTTTATAAAGAGTTATATGCTAAAGATCATGTTACCGAAGATGAAGTTTTTAACTACTTAAAAGCTTCAAAATTACCACAAATAACAGAAGACCAACAGGCCACCATGGATAGACCAATAACAATGGAAGAACTCCTAACAACAATTAAAAAACAGAAAAGCAACAAGGCCACAGGCCCTGATGCCATACCCGCAGAATGGTATAAGATAGAAAATGAAACAATAAGAAACCACATGTTAGAAACCTTTAATTTATGTAGACTTGAGGGTAAAATCCCCAAGTCTTGGTCAGAATCACTGACAACTTTAATACATAAACAGGGCACAGATCCAGAAAAAATTAAAAACTATAGGCCTATATCATTATTAAATGTAGACTATAAGATATTTATTGCCATTTATGCAGAGAGACTCAAAAGAGTTATAAATGGAATAATACACCAAGACCAAAATGGGTTTCTACCAGGGAGACAAATTAAAAATAATCTTAGAACAGTAATAAATACACTAGAGTATTATGAACAACATTCAGACAAGATGGCATCTTTAATGTTTCTAGATGCTCAAAAGGCCTTTGATAACGTTAATTGGATATTCATAAAAATGCAATTAAATAAAATGAGATTTGGCCCAAAATTTGTTAACCTAATAGATACTATATACTCAAAACAAACAACGAACATAATATTGGATAACAATCAATTACCAACACTTGATATAAATAAGGGAGTCCGTCAAGGTTGCCCTATATCACCATTGTTATTTATCATGACTCTTGAAACTTTATTAATTAAAATAAGAGCGGACCCTAAAATAAAAGGTTTAACTGTAGGAGACGAAACTTATAAAGTCCAGGCCTTTGCAGATGATCTAATGTTCATAATTGAAGAACCGACAACAACAGTTCCTACCTTACTGCAAGCTATTGAACAATATGGAAAGGTAGCAGGTTTAAAGATAAATAAAAGTAAAACACATTTTTTGACCAAAAATATGAATAAAACACAAGAAACTAAATTAGAAAGTATCTCTGGAATAAAGACTGTAAAAAAAGTAAAATACTTAGGAATAAACTTAACAGCGAAAACAATAACATTAAAAAATGATAATTATATAAAATTATTAGCAGAAATTAAAAAAGATTTAGCAATGTGGAATAATCTGAAAATATCTTTTTTAGGAAGAATTGCAACAATTAAGATGAATATTTTACCCAAGGTTTTATTTCTTTTCCAGGTAATACCAATAAATCCAGGGGGAATCTTTTTAAAAACTTTAACAAACCTAGTTAAAAAATTCATATGGCAAGGGAAAAAAGCAAGGATAAAAATGAATTGCTTAGAAGATATTAAAGAAAGAGGAGGATTTGGCCTTCCAAATTGGAAACTATACTATCAGGCTGCTGCATTAACATGGCTTAGAGAGTGGATAATCCTAGACAACAAAAGAATACTTAACTTAGAAGGACACGATTTAATGCTTGGATGGCACGCATTTATATGGTATGATAAGGACAAAAACCATTCATATTTTAAAAGGCACACATTAAGGAAGTATCTACTAGAAGTCTGGAAAGACATAAAGAAAAACCACTTTTTAAATATCCCAGAATGGCTAGCTCCTCTAGAAGCAATAACGCATCCAAAGTCTATAAAGGACAAGAAAATAACTCATAGATATAAAGAACTACTAAATGATCAGATGAAGCTTAAATCTAGAATTGAATTACAAGAAGAAGGGATAATAATAGACTGGTGGCACTATGCCCAGATCCGATCTAGATACCAGAAGGATAAAACTCTTTACATTTTTAATAAAAGTAAGAATCCTTTAATATAAACTTCTCATCGCTCATAAAAATATAGAGTTGACTTTAAAAGATACTATGATAAGATGGTGTAGAAATATTGGCAAGGAAATAGACATAGATACATGGGAGAAAGTGTGGATTAATAACTGGAAAATGACTAAATCAGTTTCACTAAAAGAAAATCAAATTAAAATGTTCTATAGATGGCATCTCCCACCAAATAGGATAGCAAAAATGTTTCCCAAAACATCCCCAACATGCTGGAAATGTAAGAAGGATATAGGAACCTATTACCATCAATGGTGGACATGTGGTAAAGCTAAAATATACTGGAAGATGATTGAGAAAATACTAAAAGAAATAATAAAGCAAGATATAGATAATACCCCGGAATTTTACTTACTAGGTGTTACAAATCAGACCTACAAGAAAGAAATTCTTTATTTAATTATACATATATTAACCGCGGCTAGAATAATATATGCGCAAAATTGGAAAGGGGAGGAAATCCCCAAGGAAGAAGAGGTTATAGCCAAAATATTAGATTGCGCTGAAATGGACATGATGACAAGAAGATTAAACGATCAAGAAGATACTAAATTTTATGAAACATGGAACAATGTTTATAAATGGATAGATAAGAAAAAATAAGACATACATATTCATTTCTAGTTAATTTTCTGCATTTGTTTTTACCTAGGTGATAACAATATTAATACTAGTTCAAATGTACTTTTTGATGATTATGACATAGTAGTGTATGCATAAGCATAAGTAACATATTAAGATTTTTGATGTATAATACTTGAAATTAGTTACATAGAAGACTGACGGCAGAAAAAGACCCCATGGTCCATCTAGTCTGCCCTTTTACTATTTCCTGTATTTTATCTTACAATGGATATATGTTTATCCCAGGCATGTTTAAATTCGGTTACTGTGGATTTACCAACCACGTCTGCTGGAAGTTTGTTCCAAGGATCTACTACTCTTTCAGTAAAATAATACTTTCTCATGTTGCCTTTGATCTTTCCCCCAACTAACTTCAGATTGTGTCCCCTTGTTCTTGTGTTCACTTTCCTGTTAAAAACACTTCCCTCCTGAACCCTATTTAACCCTTTAACATATTTAAATGTTTCGATCATGTCCCCCCTTTTCCTTCTGTCTTCCAGACTATACAGATTGAGTTCATTAAGTCTTTCCTGATACGTTTTATACTTCAGACCTTCCACCATTCTTGTAGCCCGTCTTTGGACCCGTTCAATTTTGTCAATATCTTTTTGTAGGTGAGGTCTCCAGAACTGAACACAGTACTCCAAATGTGGTCTCACCAGCGCTCTATATAAGGGGATCACAATCTCCCTCTTCCTGCTTGTTATACCTCTAGCTATGCAGCCAAGCATCCTACTTGCCTTTCCTACTGCCCGACCACACTGCTCACCCATTTTGAGACTGTCAGAAATCACTACCCCTAAATCCTTCTCTTCTGAAGTTTTTGCTAACACAGAACTGCCAATGCAATACTCAGATTTAGGATTCCTTTTCCCCAAGTGCATTATTTTACATTTGGAAACATTAAACTGCAGTTTCCATTGCTTTGACCATTTATCTAGTAACGCTAAATCATTTACCATATTACAGACCCCTCCAGGAATATCAACCCTATTGCACACTTTAGAGTCATCGGCAAATAGGCAAACCTTCCCTACCAAACCTTCCCCTATGTCACTCACAAACATATTAAAAAGAATAGGACCCAGAACAGACCCTTGTGGCACACCGCTTGTAACCTGTCTCTGCTCAGAATACTTGCCATTAACAATAACTCTCTGATGTCTATGCTTCAGCCAGCTTGAAATCCACTGAACTATCCAGGGATTAAGTCCAATCTTCACTAATTTATCTATCAGCTCTTTATGTGGAACCGTATCAAAGGCTTTGCTGAAGTCCAGATAGGCAATATCCACGGCACCACCTTGATCCAACACCTTTGTGACATAGTCAAAGAACTCAATGAGATTAGTCTGACACGATTTGCCTTCAGTAAAGCCATGCTGATTTGGGTCCAATAAGTTGTTTTTTAGATGCTGATTTATCCTCTTTTTGAGTAGAGTCTCCATCATTTTAACTACAACTGATGTCAAGCTAACTGGCCTGTAGTTTCCAGCTTCTTCTCTACTGCCCTTCTTGTGGATAGGCACAACACTGGCCATTCTCCAATCCTCAGGAACATCTCCTGTTAACAGGGATTGGTTAAACAAATCAGTCAGGGGGGTAGCAATGACAGATCTGAGTTCTTTAAGAACTCTGGGATGGATGCCATCTGGACCCATTGCCTTATTTATCTTTAATCTTTCAAGTTCTTCTAAGACATCGGCTTCTAAGATCACTGGAGCTGAATCCATACAGCTGGAAGCAATGCTATATCCCTCTATAGTATTATTTTGTAAGGTGTCCTTTGAGAAAACTGAACAGAAGTAGCTATTGAAATGGTCAGCGATCTCCTTATTCCCATTAATGCATGTATTATTCCCGGTACTAAGCTTTGTGATGCTGCAGTTTTTCTTCTTCCTATCACTAATATATCTGAAGAAGGTTTTATCCCCTTTCTTTACAGATTTTCCTATTTCCTATTTAAATGTTTGGTTTGATGGTTTGATATTATTTTACCATAGTAATTAGGATTATATTAAAGGTATTTTTTGACGATTATGTTATACTAACCTTATCTAACATTTACATTGTATTTAAGATTTGTAAAACATTAACTCAAATTTACTAAATTCTTTAATAGTTAACATATATTTAATTATGTATTCTTTTTCTATATTTGAATGTATACTTTCAAAAGAAGCGGGGGAAATACACCCCCACTTTATGTTTATTGTTTGTATGTGTATCTGTTTGTTTTATGAAAATTAATAAAAAATTGAAAAAAAAAAATGAAAATTACAATGGCACTGAAAAATGTTACTTATGACCTGGTGAAATTCATTTTTCTTACTACTGGCTCTGTGGCATGGCTTGGTGGGCATGGTATGGCTTGATGGACATGGCAGGGGAAGGATACTGCAAAATTTCTATTCTATTTTGTTCTATTCCATCCCATCCCATCCCATCCCATCCATCCATCCCATCCCATCCCATTTTTATTCTGCTTGAGACTTAACCTCAAACCAAAATGTTAGTTAGTTTTCAATTAGCAATTAAACATTCAATTAAATGTTTTCATAATTACAGTTAAAATCAAACTGGGAAGCATTGAACAATGCAAATTTCATGTTAAAAAATGAAATGATTATATTCCAGTCTTGAATGAATAGAAAAAAATAAAACTAATTGTATTTAGGGACTATTTCTAAAATTTGGAAAATGAAAAACAAACAAGCATCTCAGCTACAGACTGGATTATGAATCCTGTCACAAACTACTGATGACAGGATATATATTATGTCATAAATTATTTGCAGGTACATAACTTACAAAACATATTATAATTGACCTTACTAACTTCAGAAAACTTCCTGTTCTTGTTGTTTTTTCCTCGCTTCTCTCATTCTCCTGTAACTCCAAGTCACCTTTAATTTGACATTATGGAAATTTATTCTAGTAATTATTGCCATTGATTTTCCCAAGTTGTGAAATAGGATAATTAAAAAATAATAATTTTACCAAAATTAGTAAGTATCCTTTCAAAATTAAAAGTACCAATAGGCCATGAAGATCTGGATGAGATAAACAAGCTCAGACTAAATTTTATCATGATGGGAGTTGTTTATCATCCATCCAGTTTGATCTATTAACATTGGATCTGATAGTTGCTCTGAATAGGATTATACACTTCCAAAAGGAGTTGCTTTGTGATCTAGCGTTCTCCTGGACTCTCAGGTCCTGTTTAAACAGCAAGTAGAAGTAATAGCTAAAATAGCCTTATACAGCATAACTGATGTACCAGGTGTTGCCCTACCTGGACCAAGTTGTTCCACTTACAATAATGCATACTTTGATCAACAACTAATCAATTCTACATGGGATGCTTTTAGAAATTACCTGAAATTACAATTCATGCAAAATGTTTGACTAAATACACCCCCATTTGGCTAATGTATCCATTGCCAAAATTCAGAAAAGTAATAATTTACCTTTAAATGTTTTGTCATTTGTAACTTCAGGATACATAAGGTAATGCCTTAACAAAATGGAATATTCCTGTCTGGTCTGATCATCAAGAGAGGGCCTGTTGCAAGTTTCCTCTCCTTGCAGGATACATGAGGGTTCGGCTTGGCAATAGGTCCTCATTTTATGAATTTCTCTCTACAAGAGATATAGATGACCCCTACTCTAGCGCTGTTTGAAAACAAGCCAAAGTACAATTGTTCCAGTGGGCACTTGGCTCTTTGATTAGTTGAACTGAACGGTGCACATAATGTGCTAGAGTTTCACTGATGAGTTTTAAAAATTATCTGGCTTGAGTTTTATAAATATTTTTTTTATCTCTGGCCATGTTTTCTCCAAACCAAAGTCCATTTGGATTGGAACAAGCACTACATATTTCACAAATTCACAACAAGAATCTCCAGTTGTCTGCTGAAAAAAGCATCTTTCGTTCATCACTGGAGATTTTTAAGACGGTCACTTGTCCAAAAATGGTACAGGGTCCTATGGTTGAGCAGGGGATGGGACTAGAAGATCTCCAAGGTCCCTTCCAGCTCTATTCATTATTTTCTTATCTTTTGTGGGAAATGGATGCTTTATATACAACGTTAACACCCTTTATAATAATATCGCTAATGGGTTAACAGAGGTGAAGTAGTTCCCTACCTAATTCAAAATCTCCCCTCCCCTCCTATCTCGAGTCTACGGAGAGGGGCGGCATACAAATCTAATAAAATAAATAAATAAATAAATAAATAAAATAAATTCTGAAAAACCTAACACAAGTGTGCAAATCTAAAAAGGCATGACAATTTTGTAGGCTAAATAGGCCATTTCTTGATCAAACAGATGTGTGCAATTTTAATTTTTTAAAAAAAATATATATTAGATTTGTATGCCTCCCCTCTCCGCAGACTGGGCAGCTCACAACAAGAATAATAACAATATAACAATGTAACAAATCTAATACTGTATTTAAAAGAACATCTAAAAAACGCATCATTAATACCATGCAACACAAGCATACCATACATAAACTATATAAGCCTGGGGGAGGTGTCTCAATCCCCCCATGCCTGGCAATACAGGTGGTCTTAAGCAATTTACGAAAGACAAAGAGGGTGGGGCAAGTCTGATTTCTGGGGGGAGGGGCCGCCATAGAGAAGGCTCTTCCCCGGGGCTCACCAGATGACATTGTTTAGTCGACGGGATGCCACTGGGATTCATGGGGCAGAAGGCAGTTCTGGAGGTATTCTGGTCCGATGCCATGTAGGGCAATTTAAATTTCCCTGGAATTGGGCTCCCAGAGTCTGAAGGCAATTTCAGCGACTTAGCTTTCTCCAAATACGGTCTTCCAGATGTGTTAGAATCTGGCTAGGAATTTGGGAGCTCGTATTTCGAGACATCTAAAGGCTGTCAGATTGGGGGGGGGAGAAGGAATGTAATAAGATGCCTGTTGCTCTTTGGTTATGGCGTATTGGGACGTCCTGAGCACGTTTCAGAGTTTACCTAACTTTTCGTTATCAACGAAAGAGCCGAGTTTTAAAAGAACTTGCATTCTTTTCTAATACTTTCCCGATCATTCTGGCAAAAAACAAACAACCCAGCCCCTTTGGAACCACCAGACGCTGTCAAACATTGCTTATCGCCTCCAAAAGGAAGGAATCAAAATAGCAACGCTCCGAGTTTCGTTTCCCAGCAATCGAGGGGCGCGCCTAGAAGCGCTTTCCTCTTTAATCAGGGAGGATTGAAGAGAGCTGTCCTGGGGAAAGACTCCGCCACTGCGCAGGCGCAGCGTGGATTTTAAGAAGGGGGGCCGTCAGGAGGGAGGGGGGTGTTGCGCGGGGTCCTGTTCGTCGGCGTTGCCCGCCTCTTTTCTCCAGCCTAAAACGCCCCGCCTCAGATGCCGTGGCTGCCCCTCCCCGTCCTTCTTCTTCCAGGCGCGTGTCTGACGGGCCGTCGGAACCCGGCTGCGAGGCAGGGCCGGATGGATGGATCCCCGGGTTGCCTGGATCC
The DNA here is from genome assembly GCF_031021105.1 of Erythrolamprus reginae. Classification (NCBI taxonomy): domain Eukaryota; kingdom Metazoa; phylum Chordata; class Lepidosauria; order Squamata; family Dipsadidae; genus Erythrolamprus; species Erythrolamprus reginae. Next base: position 150,290,716 of record NC_091952.1, on the reverse strand, counting down.
AGCCCGAGCAGAAAGGCCCCGCCAATGCCCTCTGGATGCAGATCTGGGAAACCTCGCAGGGCCGGACCGGCGGCGGCGGCGGCTCCTCTTCGACGCCCTCAGCGTCTTCGCCTGCCTTCCCGCCGACGGCCGCCACCCGCTATTCCTTCTGTCGGTTTAGCCCGGCGGCGGCGACGGCGCCTCCACCACCGCCGCCCCGTTCGGAGGCCTCGGTTGCCGCTCTGTCGTCTCCTCAGCTGAGCTCCAAGCCGGCTTCCCTGCGCCTTCTCCCTGCCCAGAGCGCGGAAAGACGAGCGCCGCCGCCGCGCCTGCTGCTCCTCCAGAAGGCCCCGTCGGCGTCCCTGTCCTCCTCCTCTTCGGCCGAGTCTGGCGCTGACAGCCCCGGCTGTGGCTCTTCCTCGTCGCCATCCTGCGTCCGGCCCGGACTTGGGGTGCAGCCTCCGGCCTCTGGCAAAATCTTGGCAAACGCCGCTGAGGCGAATTCAGCGAAGCAAGAAGAGCTGGAGGAGGGCGGAGGAGGAGGAGGAGGAGGGCAGGCCCCGCGGGCCTCCGGCATGGCCGTTACCGCCCATCCCCATTCCTCCCACCACCACCACCACCACCACCATCTCCACCACCACCAGTACCACCCAGGGCGCAGGAAACGAGAGAACAAAGCCAGCACGTATGGGATGAACTATGTGCTCTCGGACGGCTGCCTTGGCACCGTCGGCGGAGGGACCGGCCCGGCTGGCGAAAGCGGCTCCTGCTCTCCAGTCCAGGCCGGCTGCGTCCTCGCTAGTCTAGGCACGCCTTGGAAAAATAGGCAATACAGCTCAGGTATACAAGGGTGAGTATCGGATTTGCCCAACCCGTTGGTGTACCCTTCTCCTTTTGCCAGTTCAGTTGCCCTTGTAGGAAAGAGGGCATTCATTACATGGACTTTCTTCAGTGAAATCCTATTCAAGAAGGCTCAGCTTGCATTGAAATTATAGGTTTGTGATGATGAGAAAGCTAGTTTGTCTGTCTGGGTTGTTCTAGAGATAATATTTAAATGTTAAGGTTAAATGTGTTTAAGTTATGTTAGTTCTATGTTAGTTCTAATAACAGTTGGGGAACTACTTTGGGAGCCATAATTTGAGTAGTCCATGGAGCCTGGAAGAGGTTGACTCAGTCCACTATGCTCAACTCAAGATTTTGTTCAGAATGCATTGGAAATGTTTATAAGCAAGCAGGTAGTTTTTGACTTAGAATTGTAATGGAGTCTGCCCGGTGCTGTCATAACTTGTGTTGATTGTAATTTATGATATCATCTGACTTTCATTTTTTTTGTAGCAGCTAAGGAAACCTATTTTTTTCTACTTTTGATTTTGATCAAAAATTGGAGGTGAACTTCTATTTTTAACAAATATGTGAATTGTGATTGCGTGACACTAAGACGCTGAACATGTGAGCTGGTTGATGAACTGTGGCCATTCAACTGTGGGAAAGGGAGTGGCCATTGGAACTTGGAAAATGGGAGAGTTCTGTGACAACTTTGATCCTAAGCTAAGGACTACCTGTACTTAACATGATGTCTAAAATAGTTAGCGATTGCTTTTTAAGCAAAAAATAACTGAGGTTTTTTACACTTTGCTTTTTCTAAAATGTAGAGTCAGGAATAATGTTTTAACTAGTTTTAAATGTAATTAAAAGTTTAAGTGTATTTTAAATGTAATTCCTGAGACTTTTTGGATACCTAATTAGCCAGATGAGATTTTGAAAATTCTAATTTGTATTAGAAAGTTCAGTATGGTAAAAAGTAAAATATACCATACAGAAGTGTGATACAAAGCAAACTTCTACTATATTTCAGGTGACATAAAAGTTTCAGTTATTATGACTGGTCACACTGTCAACCAGATAGTTAGACTAGATTTGACATTTGAGTCCTTCTCAAGAACCTGGGACATGCACATGTTATTGTTTGATGGTGTAAAAAGTATTATCCAGGATGTAAGCTATTCCATATAAAGCTGCCTTTGCAATTGACTGATGGCACTTTTGTCAATGCTGATCATGTTCAAGTGGTGCTCCAGATGAGTTCAGATTACATCCAAGGGCGTTTATTGCTATTATTCAAAACAAAATATAAATAAACAACATGCTAGGTCTGTACCTTTAACCACAAAAAATTCATATTAATTGGTTATTTAATAAATTCATGATAGCACAGCTTAGATTCATTCTGTGTGACATACATCAATTTTAAATGTTTTAATTCAGGAAAGAAGAAATTGAGGCTCAATTTAAATTCCTTCTATAAGTAGGATCTTCTATTACCCAGTCCCCAATATAGCTCTATGTTCAGTGAATTGCACTGTCTAATTCGGTAGCAATAAAGCATAAACAGAACTTGCCAAATCACAAATGTACAATTGGTACACAAAATATAAACGTTATATGTAAGCCACAGCTGTCATCCTTCAGGAAGAACTACCTGTATGAATTCGGAAGAGTAATTACATGCAGTTTTAAGTCAGGAGGTAAAAATACCCACTTAGAATTCCCCCAATATGGAAATATCTCCATTAGAATTAGGGGCTACAGCCACTTGGTTGAGCTGAAGCCTGTTCTCCATTCAGTTGTCTATAACATCCAGGCATTGGGCCAAAACCTTGACAAATACTTGGTCAGCTAAGAGCAGAGTTACACAATTAAGTATCAACATAATGATGAGACTGCACTCCCATGCTAATGGATTGCTTCCCCCATAGGTTTGTGTAGATTTTAAATAAAAATGGGAGGAAATGGAGCCACGGGGCACTGATAAACAGGATACTTACTTTATATCTAGACTGTTTTACTCCAAACACCAACCTGCTGATGTTTCACAGACTTTTGACAAGGATCATTGGATTCCCCCTATCTTGGTTTGATTCTTTTTAATTCTGTATGGTTTTTTAATATTCTCCTTGCCATTTTTTGTTTCTTGCTGTATTTTTCTTGTTTTTGATACTTTTTCTTGTGAGCTGTCCAGAGACCAGACCTTTAGTCTTCTGGGCATTCAGATTCATTCTGGAGCCTGTCCTCAGGGAACTTCTCTGTAGCAGAATGTGTGCTTCAGGCTACCTGTGTGTGGAATTTATATGGTGCATGGTTGTGTGTGGCCCTTTCAGTTGTTGATGGTTTTTTAAAAACATCATAGCTTTAATATTATAGTTTTAATACTCTAAAACATATATAGTTTTATATACTGTACTTTATATATTTAAGACTGTATTTAAGACACTGTCTCTTTTAATAGACTTTGATTGCTATTATGTTCCTGTTTAGAACTGTAACTTTTTGAAACATTATTTAGTTATAAGGTTTTTATATTGTATAGGGTAGTGTTTCCCAACCTTGGCAACTTGAAGATATTTGGACTTCAACTTCCAGAATTCCCCAGCCAGCTGTCTTACTGTATCAGCAATCTTTGCCTTATTTTTGTAACTTTTTGAAACATTGTTTAGTTTAAATTTTTTATATTGTATAGGGTATTAGTTGTCTTACTGTAACAGCAATCTTTGCTTTATTTTAATGTGGATTTTTTTTACAAATATATAATAAATAATTTCATAGTAGGGTATTAAAACTATGTTTTATTGTATTAAATATATATATATGTATATGTGTGTGTGTGTGTGTATATATATATATATATATGTATATGTATATGTATATGTATATGTATATGTGTGTGTTAACAAAGCGGTGGAAGTGATGTGCCGGTGCCTGGAGGCTGTTGGGGCCTGGATGGGTGTCAACAGACTTAAGCTCAACCCGGATAAGACGGAGTGGCTGTGGGTTATGCCTCCCAAGGACAATCCCATCTTTCCGTCCATCACCCTGGGGGGGGATTACTGACCCCCTCAGAGAGGGTCCGCAACTTGGGCGTCCTCCTCGATCCACAGCTCACATTAGAAAACCATCTCTCAGCTGTGGCGAGGGGGGCGTTTGCCCAGGTTCGCCTGGTGCACCAGTTGCGGCCCTATCTGGACCGGGACTCATTGCTCACAGTCACTCATGCCCTCAGCACCTTGAGGTTCGACTACTGTAATGCTCTCTACATGGGGCTACCTCTGAAAAGTGTTCGGAAACTTCAGATCGTGCAGAATGCAGCTGCGAGAGCAGTCATGGGCTTACCTAGGTATGCCCATGTTTCACCATCACTCCGCAGTCTGCATTGGCTGCCGATCAATTTCCGGTCACAATTCAAAGTGTTGGTTATGACCTTTAAAGCCCTTCATGGCATCGGACCAGAATACCTCCGAGACCGCCTCCTGCCGCACGAATCCCAGCGACCGATTAGGT